>NW_017256797.1:67166-73736 GCF_001594055.1 Mycetomoellerius zeteki | reverse complement strand
GCAGGTAGGTGAGCGAGTGTTATCGAGCTGTGACGTCACCGGCCTTGTAAAGAATGTGTTATCTCTCTGCGTGCGCTCAGTTCCGTTCAACACAAGCATCTCACGCTCGCGTTATCGCCGTCGCCGTCGCACGTGCAAACTGACGGTGATCTCTTCTCCTCGAAAATCGAGCAATCGTCCGTTCTGGTCGACGACGCGTATCGTTAGATCCGTAATGCTCCGTGCGGTGATCGGCAAGTAAATGATCTGCACGGGCCTTTCCTATATCTTATATCCCGGTGGCACGCCCGGGGAAAATTCGTGTATCGTGTGTGCACCTTTGCCGTTGCAGTACGCACCCGCGGTCACGTTACACTCTACGCGGATAACGTTTACGTTCATTATGTTGATCGACACGTCGGATTCGTGCCATCTTCGCAGTCGCAGTATACGCTTCGACGAGAATCCCAGCAGCGATCCAATGTTGTTGTCAAAGTTTATTCTGTAGGCGCATCTAATCTCGCATCTTATCGTGTTGTAGTTTGCACGGATCGTTATCGGATATTCCGCACCCTCGCTATCGTCGTTGTCATCAGTGTTATAGTTGCTATTGTTGCTATTGTCACCATACAAAAGCATTATGTCAACGGTTTCAAGCGCATCGCGGCGCGAACGTAAAATCGCACGTTTCAAAAATTCATTTATGTCCCGAACTTCGTACGAACCCTCGGGAATTGTAATTTCTGCGTCGTCTTTATCGAAATAAAATTTATTGTTTGACTCGTTTACGTTCGGTATCGTGTGATAAGTCTCAAAAATCATCAAACCGAACTTGTAATCACTGTCACTCAAATCTATGGCGGGGAAGTAGTTCGCCGCGAGGAGACTGCTCTTCCCGCTCAGTGTAAGTGTCAGCGACATGACGGAAAAAGCGTTCGATGAATACTGAGATTTCGCGGCATCTCGTCGAGCTATTTAAATTCACGTGCGTCGACCGTTCGTAGAAACCATAGGCACATCTGTCCGCATAAGCTCTGATCGTACGTCTGATAGGACTCTATCGTCGTAACACCGATCCCGAAATATCGCATCAGTTCCTTGGGCGGTTGAAGATTACCGAAACTGTCAAAGTACACAACACGATCGTTCCTCTTCGCGTACGCTACCCAGTGAGTACCGGGTCCCGTCGCATCGTCCAGATTCACGATACCGCTTTCGTTTCGGTGTGCGCCACTCGTCAGTAACGCGTTACGCATGAAAACACCTCTAAAAGGTATGGTACGCGCATACGTCTCGCGAGCAGGTCCAATTGCACGTTGGTAGTTGCACCCGAGGGCATTTTTATCGTCTCTTTGACGTTTTTTTTTCTTCGCTGCTATGCCCTGTCCACGTTTGTAGGGGCTGAAATACAGTCCGAGTCCGTATTTGTGTGGAGCGAGATACAGTCCGCGACCATCGCGCGATCGTGACGTTGCAGCCCCTCGAGCTGACGTCGCGCGGCTTTGCTATCGTTTACAGTTTTCGCCACGCTGGCCGCTCCGCCGATCAAGGACCCGAGTGCGCCCAACATTCCTAGAATTGGTAACGCGCCGCCTAGTTTCGCCGTCAGAAGAATCCGCTTCTTCGTTGTCTTTTTCCTCGTCGTCGTCGTCGTCGTCGTCTTCTTCGGTTCATGCCCATGCCGATCTTGGTTTTGGCTTTCATCGCTGCCAGACGGCAGCAGCGGCGGCTCTCTCTGCGAGAGTCGAATCTTTCGCGGTAATGCTTTTCCGCGCCTCTTCAACGAGTATTTTGTCAGCTACGTGTCGTTTCGCGAGATCTTTGCTCCGCGAATAAGCTATATCGTGTTCTCGGCACGCCGCGTCCAACAGATTTATGCCTGCGTCACCTCTAGCAATCGCTTTTCTAAATGCGTTCCTGGACTGCAAAACTGGTAGCCCGGAATATGTAACTCGAAAGGAAGCGCGTTTATCGCTTGATTCAGCAGACCTCCGCGCGACGCTGACATTCACTACAGTCCCTTATCTTCGGTGCCGAATCATCGATGTGCGTCCGCTGCTACGGCTGATTGCAGTGCTCGTCGCAGCGACGATACGTTCGAACCTCCGAATCCGCCTTCACGTGTTCAGGAAGCTTGTCCCACATGTGGTCGATATAGTCGCCGTACACGCGTAACAGTACGATCTTCGGTATATACTGCAACTGCTCGGCGCTCAAATCCAAAATGTCGGAAGGATGACACAGCGCGAGATACATTTTACTTCTGCGCGACTCGCGAATTGGCGCACCTTTAAATAGGCGGTCGAGAACACGTAGCCCGTAGTGCGAGCATGAAATTCGTGCAGCAACCGTTGACGATAAGCGTCGCGAACTATGACGCGAAATCGCGAATGATGGGGGACAGCGCGGAGAAGCGCAAGCACGGTGAAATGCTGCCGAGTACTATACGCTCCATCATTTGCGGTCCGTCGAATTGCGGTAAAACCAACGTTCTCATAAGCTTGCTCGAGAGCCCGAACGGCGTACGTTTCGAGAACGTGTACGTCTACTCGAAATCGTTGCAACAGCCAAAGTATCGATATCTCGAAAATTTGTTGACGTCTATCGATGAAATCGGTTACTTTACGTTCTCCAACAACAGCGACGTCGTTCCACCGAGCGAGGCGCATCCAAATTCTATTTTTATCTTTGATGACGTGGCATGCGACAAACAGGATGCGGTGAGAGAATACTTCTCGATGGGTCGCCACGCGGACGTCGACTGCTTCTATCTCTGTCAGACGTATGCGATGATACCTAAACATTTGATACGCGACAATGCGAACCTGCTGATCCTGTTCAAACAAGAGGGTACCAACTTGAAACACGTTTACAACGATCACGTGAATACCGACATGTCGTACGACGAATTTTGCTTGCTGTGTCGCGACTGTTGGCGACAAAAATATGGATTCGTAGTGATAGACAAAGACAGTGCGCTTACAAACGGTAGATACAGAAAAGGATTTAACGAGTTCACAATACCGTAACGTAACCAGTCGTTGTCGATACTTTGCCAGAGACGAACATGGCAGATGTGCGCGAGCGTGAAAAAATCGCGAGGGAGATCGAGAAGACGAGCAAGTCGATCCGCAAGAAACATCGCGCTCTAAAGACCGGTAGAATCGAGGAGAGTATCGCGTTGGACAGACATTTTAAACTTCTTATCGAGCCGCTGCGACTTTTCGTCGACAACCCCGGCGGGCGTGCGACAAAGGGAGAGTCACGTGGCGATGACTACGCAGCGTCTGCCCCTAAACGTGAGAGGAAGGAGGAGGAACAAGAGGAAAGAGAAGAAGCGAGCGAGACGTTCGAGCATTCCGCGATTCTAAGTAAATCTGATCAATGGCACGACGTACAACCGATAACCTCCACACCGCGTACTACGACGACGATCGCACAACCGATAGAGTCGTTCGAGAACGTTTTCGAAACGACGGACGATTCGTTAGCGACGAAGGTTCAAAATCGGCTGCAAACGTCCGAAGGTCGAGAGGTGTTGCGAGCTCACTTGGGTCCGCTGAGTCAAAAGTACGTCGAGCCTATCCTGAGCGGAGCGCAAGGAAAAAAAGAGCGGTGCAGATCACGTGTACGGCGTTTACCTACACAATCATGGACTGATGTGGGGTAATAAACGTTTCGACGTGGATGACGCGGACAACATAATTATCGACGGCGTACGATACGCCGGTACGTCTGGTCTTTACGAGTTGATTTTCAAGAGAATTCCCGACGATGCCCTCTACACGGAAGACGATATGCACAAGTATAAGAGCATGCTGCTGGCAACGAACGCGTACAAGCACAAGCATCATTCGCAGGGTCGATTATTAAGTAACAGGGGATACAAGTACAAACACGTAATCGCTCCATTGATGTCGATTACACCTAAGAAACAGAAGAAATCTGGAAAGGGATTACCTCACGCAATGACACTGAACGACAACGTGATCGATTACGTGCATTGGGATGATCTCAACGAGCTGGTGGATCGTCTACGATTACTCGACGCTTCGCACCGAGCGGGCAACAACGCTCACGACAACGAGATGCTGTCGATTATCGAGGAACTTCCCGAAGCAGGTCTTATTATAAATTAAATCGTGTATCGACGAAACGAGTTAGTCGAGTGACGTCAGCGAGAAAACATTTTTTTCTTGTATCCTGTGTATTGCGCATCGAATCATGAAAAAGAGATTCGACGAAAAGAAAAAAGTTAGCTCCGAGAGACGTCAGCTCGTCGACGAATTGCACGCTCCGGCGAGAAGAAATTTTCCGCGAAGGCGCGTCATAGTCCGGGGATACGACGATCTGTGGCAGGCTGATATCGTTGAGATGCGCCCGTACTCGAGCTTCAACAGAGGTCGTCACTACATACTCACCGTCATCGATGTGTTGAGCAAGTACACGTGGGCCGTACCACTCAAGAGCAAGGGCGGAAGCGAGACGGCTGACGCTATCGCTTAGATCGTTCGAGCGAGTGGAAGATGTCCGAAAAATTTACAAACGGATATGGGAAAAGAGTTTTACAATGTCGATGTGCAGAAAATCTTGAAAAAACACAATGTTAATCACTATTCTACGTATTCGACGTTGAAGGCGTCAGTGGTCGAGTAGTTCAATCGCACGCTCAAGAACGACACGTGAAAGATGTTTACGCTCAACGGCAATTATAAGTGGGTCGACGAGCTGCCGCGTCTCGTATCAAATTACAACGCGCGCAAGCATCGCACTATCGGCATGCGACCCGCCGATGTAACTCCCGCGATCGCCCAAAGACTCTTGGACACGGTGTACAGCGCGATAAAAATCGCGGGTCCAGCGAAATTCAAAGTGGGCGATTCGGTAAGCGTGAGCAAGCACAAGACGATTTTTGAGAAGGGTTACACGTCGAATTAGACCACCGAGGTGTTTACGATCGTTAAAGTGCAGCGTACCAATCCCGTCATTTATCTTCTCGAGGACTATCGCGAAAAATCCGTCGCTGGAGCGTTCTACGAGCACGAGTTGCATCGCGCTACTCATCCGGACGTGTATCTCGTGGAGAAAGTACTGCGCAGGAAAGGAAACAAGGTGTACGTCAAGTGGCTGGGATTCGATGGATCGCACAATTCGTGGATACACAAAAACAAAGTCATTTGATACAATTTTAATTCATGTATTTTTTTGTTCTACATAAAAAAAATATATATCTATATAAGTATAATATGTAAACGTTTCTTTTTATTACTCCCCATTGATCTTCGTTTTGGAGTATACAAAATACATACATAATGATACAAAATACATTATTTTATTTTTTCAACAATGCATATAGAAATAGAATACGTACATACATGTGAACATAAAAATAATAGTAATACATATAATATGTATATAAATGTAAATTCTTATGTTACATAAAGTATATAAAAATTAAAATACTAGTATATAATACGTATATAACTGTTAAAACGTATGATACATAAAGTGTAAATTAAAATACTAATACTACGTAGAAATGTAACAAACATACGATATATATTATATGAAAGTACAATAATAGTAATACACATAATAAATTTAAAAAAGTGTACATTAAAATACTAATACATATGATACGTATAATATATAATATTACAAAGGTATCCGCCAATGCCCCACGGTAACGTCTCCGTCGAGTCCGGTACAACGTACCGTTTATCGTCGTATGGATTCAGAGCGATTTTCGATTCGAATATCGTGTATACCTCGTGCAGTTTAAATCGTATACACGATTGACGACGAGTCATTTCGATCTCTTCGTTCAAACACCGCGTGTAATCGTCGAACGTTATCGTTCGCGCTACTCGACGTTATTCTTTACACCCTTTGCTTTTTTGGTGTCCTTCTTTCCATCTACACGCAAAGTATACATCTTCGCTCTGAGTCCAACGAATTCGGTCATTATCGTGCCGTTGTTTTCGTCCTTCATCAGACCTGGCACCTTCTTATTCGCGAGAGGCATACCGTACGCGTTGTCAGCTGGATAATCGCTCGTGTCGAATCTACCGATATCGCGTTTCATCGTCTCGTAAATATCGTCGCATTCTATGTGATAAATCAGGCTGTGTCGGTGTACATAATGTTACATTTGTCGTTATACAGCGGTAACATGTACTCGTGGTGAAATTCGTACAAGCAGACTTTCCATGTCCAGTATGCACATACCTACGTAAATCGGCTTGTTGAACTTCACCTCGAGTTTGCGCAGTTCGACGGCGATTAAATTCTCCGCAAAGACACTACGGCTATGAAAATTCGGTTTCGCGATCATTGCCTCTGCACCGTAACGACTGTCCCATTTCGTTAATAATTTTCCGTCGACATGATTGCGCACATTCTCCATGGTCTTACAGAATACCGCGTTGTTCATTAAGAGGATGCTGGAGTGACGGCCGAACTTGATCGAGGTCGATAAAATAGATTTTGTATTGTCCGCTTACGCCCTCTTCAGAAGACTTAGACTGTCATGCGCTGAGCAGCTGTGAGCAGCTATAAGCACTCACATTTCCAGCTGTTTCCAGCCGTGCG
>NW_017256797.1:28119-64415 GCF_001594055.1 Mycetomoellerius zeteki | reverse complement strand
GCGCGATCCGCGGCTAGGCCGCCAAGGCAACCGAGCATCGAGCGGTAGTGGGGGAATAGGAGGCGGTGCCTGCAGGAATTTGACACTATATTGTGGTGCATTTTGTGAAATTAAATATTAAATATATCAAGTATAAAGGAAAATGCCCACGGTATACGGAGAGTTTTTTCCCTAGAGATGGAACCTCTGAAACCGATAAATTTATTTAGAGTATCATGAAATCTGTCGCCCAATACCAAATTTCACTTTCTTATCTGCAAGAAAAGTTAAAAAAATCATGTTTCATGTTTTACGTAGTGACGATGCGATGGCTAGAGAGCAAGCGAGGCATTGAGTGGAGGGGGAAACCGCTGGCGTGTCCGAGCTCTAGGCACGCCTAAGGGTCTCTAGTCTCTATTCATGCCAGCGGCTTTCCCCCTCCGCACATTTCGGGCCGATTTTTGAAGCGTGCCTACTTTTTATCGCCGTCTATTACCGCTCAACGCTCGACGACCGAGTCGCACCGTTGGATCGCGCGCGGACGTGTCTCAAAAGCGTTGCACTATAGAAAATGTCTTAGCGCCGAGACACTACCGTTTCTCCAGATTCTTTCAACAGTTGTTGAATTAAAACTTAAAAGTACACATATAATGTAATTATATAAAAATATATTTGTAGTAATATGTTTATTGATAACGTTATCTATAAAAAAAAAAATGAAAAAACGTGTCAATGCGTCGCGCTACGGTACGCCTCCTATTGCTGCTTAGACAACGTTTCCATAGGCACGTTTGATACAATATCTTTCACGCAATGCGCCAAGTCTTGGAGTTGACGCGCGAACCACGCTATACAGTCTTCATCGCGACGGAACCGATACGACGATAACGCGTCGTCGTACGAGCAACGTACGTAGTAGTCTATACTACATACCTCGTGCTGTCGATATGTATATGACGACGCATCTTCCCTGTTGGGGGTTCCATCTTGCGTAGAACACACTCCAAGTCGGCATAGACGATGAATGGAATGCGCTCCTTATTACAGTGGTTGCCGAATTCGAGCCATTTGTCGTCCTCGCTCGGCAGTCTGATGGCGCAATCGTTCATTTTTCTGCAGTCCATTGCGTGTAACTCCAATTTTTCGCTCGTACTGAAGTAGTGTAAGCATCTGGAAAAACGTATATAAATTATTATTATTATCATTTATTAGTATAAAGGACTGTTATAATTTTTTTATGTATACTTACCGATCGCAGAAAAATTTCTTGTTCTTTTTTCTGTTGAGTTGCGAGCTCATGAGACGGGATAGATTTTTTATTCACGCAAAGTAACCGAGACTGTCGTCGCGTGGATCTTGTAGATACAGCACGTTAACGTGTTTCTCCTTTTTGTCGCTGGTGAGCCGTAGAGGAAGGATCTGTTTATTTTCGATGCCGTACACGTTGATCGACACCGCGTTCAATCGTTCGAATTTTTGAATGTCTTTTAAATTCATTGGAAACTCGATGCCTGAAGATTTAGTACTGTTGTATAATACGGATACGATGACTCTCGTTCCGTATACATTGCAGTCGGGTACAGAGCGGCGACCACTGACCACGCGAAGCATGCATTGTCCGTCGTACGCACACTGATCACCGCTCGTTTCGTTGTTATGTCCCGCGGTACTTCGACATGACATCCCGCGCGCATGGGATTTATTATAATTTATTCATGTTAACAGACAAATTCAGTATACGTGATAGCGCCCACCCGCTGTCGCGTTCCTGGAACTCTTCGAGCGATGACAACGTGGGCTCGATGACGTGTCGCTCGTACCACTCGCGCAAATCAGTGTATCGGTATATTCGATGTTCTTAGTGTTTATACTTTTATTAGCGCGTTTATCGTTCGCCACAAACTCACCGTTGAACGCAGTGTTCACCTTCACACTACCATGTCTTTCTATAGCGTCTCGAACTTGCTCGAGCACTATTTCTCTCGCGTCTTCCAAAACCCGCCGCTGCTCGATGTGTAATAATTAGAATTTATCACAGCGCCCGTCAATATACGGCTTTCAAACGCGGTGTCGATCTCTCGCCAGACGAGAGATCTTTCGTCGCCATTCGCGTACTCACCACTCGCGTACCTGCCACCAACGTGTACGAAACGTCGCTCTAATTGTACCTTTGCACCCGCGAGTCGCGCGATCCTTGCCACCACGGATTATCTGTGTCCAACGGCGAGACGAGGACGCTTGGCACGACAAATTTCTTCGAGTCGCTCGATGCACTCGTCGCATCGTTGCAGCCACGCGAGACACTCCACCAGAGTAGTGACCTGACCGCACTGCTCCAACAGTTCGCGTTCCACTCGCTCGTGGTTTTCCATTCTTTTTTTACAGTCTTTAGATCACACATGGAGCACTTAATAGTTTTTTCAATGTGTGCACATTGGACACACATTGCGCGGAAATACAGTATACATCGGCACTCTGCAATTCGTACAAAACCAACCGGCTAGCGCATCAATATAATTGATGTCGTGCTTCCTGACGAGATACAGTCCCACAATGTCAGTATCAGCCAAAAGGACCATGCATGCTGCGCATACAATTAAAGGACCATCCGTTGTATAGTAACACTGGATCATGCAATGTTTAGTACGGCTGTTCAATGCACGGATTTCCGGAGATGGCACAAATTTTTCTACACGATCCGTATCGTACTCGGTCATATCGCTAGCACAACCACTATCGTCGGATAGCACTTCTTCATCAGAATCTTCGTTCATTATCTCCTCAAAGTTTACTTCCATTTCTATTATAAACACATCGTTTATAATATTCTCAAGTTATCGCGGGTATGCGTTCCTAATATTCTCGACTATGTCGACTGTGTTCTCAATGATGGTTAGCCACACTTTTCACGCTGCTCTTATTGAGATCGATTCGACAGTCTCCCAAGACACCAACTGAGGTGTTGGGCACTTTTGACCTATTATATATTTCGTTATGTCCAGTGGATCCCGCGATTTCTCCGTTTCGTGAAAATTTCGGTAAAAATAATCGTTAGGACAAGCGTGACAATATTCAAGAAACGTATCATTAGAAACCTTCCCAACGATGGAAACATAAGCAAAAACATAGATCCTCAGAATCGCCTGATCCATAGCAATAAAATTTACAGCAAAGGTTACAAACCATCTAGAGAAAATCCTATTTAAACACGATCGGTTCAGTAAATACAAAATCTAAATGTGGATCAGGGATCTTGTGTAGATAAAAACTCATATTTCCAAACGCGTAAAAGCAAGTTGAAGGTTGTTTTCTCGTCAACAACAGAAAGCTGGTAAATTAAATGTGGAAATCACAAAGCGTAGCTTTTAATTTTTTAGATTGTCGATCGTAAAATTTAAGTAAATACTGTCTAGACGAGAGAACGCATGTTCAAGTAATAAAAGAGAAATCGATGACAAAAAGGGGGTACGTTCGACTCGGAGTACTCACCTTTGTGCGGATCCCTGCACATTCTGCCTTCCACATTTACTGCAGAAGAGTTATGTCTTTGTTTAGCAGCCGAAACATCGGCGCTTCTCTTAAACGCGTCGCCACATATCGTCTATATCCACCTAAAAAAATATCAGCGCTTCTTGGTCTTCTTTGTCCGCGTTACCGTATAATACTCTAATGCATTTTGTTTGGGTGGGTACAGGGTGGCGGTGGTGAAAAATACCGAATGCATCGTAAAACGATACATTTATGAGCCATCAATCAGGGTCCTATTTTTTATAAACAGTGATGATTTGAGTCCTAGGTAAACAGCGCTACCAGCGACCCTGGGACCTTCCCCGCGCCTTGTTCCCGCTCGCCCAGTGACGTCATATCCCCACCTCCGAAGAATCTCCGCGCTCCGTTTCCCCTGGCCACCGAGTACCCCCGCGCCCCGCATTCCCCTCTAGTCCCATGGGTTAGAACCCGCCTAGTATATCTACTGCAAACCCCTGTGAAGCTAGCCCCTCATTATTAAAACAAATAATTTTTTTTGAGAGTTCTGAATAGATTTGTAATAGTTCCAGAGTTCCTGATAGATTTAAGAAATAGTTCCGGCCATTAAAGCCATAAAAACGCGATTTAAAAAATGGGGGGCTAACTTCACGCAGCTCCCCATTTCCGAAAAAAATCATTTATTTTAGAGTTCTGGATAGATTTTCAATAATTCCAGAGTTCCTGATAGGTTTAAGAAACAGTTCTGTCCGAGAAAGTAAAAAAAAACGTCATTGAAAAACCCGAAATTGACACATAAAAAACAGCCATAACTTTGAAAGTATTATTTTTACACAAATTTCTCATTAAGATATTTTATAGAACTCTGCGGGGGCTACCCAGAACTCTCTACAGAACTGTCAGAAGTTTTCAAAAAATTTTTTGCTCGTCTAATTTCGAAAATGGACACCTATAATCGCTCGTAACTTCTTCAGTTTAAATTTTACGGATTTTCGTCATTAGAATTTTTGATATTTTACTGTTTTTGTATGTTTCTTTTATGGGATAACGCCCTTTCGAAGTGAATCGGTTTTTCTCTTTCGAAGCAAAGACTTCCGAAACTGTAAGAAATACTAAGAAATTACTATATTACTATACTAAGAAGTAATTTTAAATGATAGTTGCATGGTTTTAGAAATACTTAAGAATAAAAGATAAAAAAAATTTTTTTTAATTTGGTTATTTGTTTATTCTCACCACTTGACTCTTCTTTTTTAATTTTGATTTTTTTTATGAAAATGAAAAATATTTTAAGATGGATTCAATCATGTGCGATAAATTTATTTTCTAAAGTATCATTTTTGAGAAATAATTAAAAACATCTTAATACGCTTGTGGTGCTTTAAGAATCGAGGGTGAATGGCGAGCGTATAGAGACGTTTTTAATTATTTTTCAAAAATAATTCTTTGGAAAATAACTTTATCACACACACGATTGAATTCATATTAAAATATTTTACATTATCAAAAGAAAATTAATATTAAAAAAGTAGAGTCAAGTGGTGAGAATAAATTTAAAAATATTTTTAAATTTCTTTCCTATTTTTATTGTAAAGTACTTCTGAAACCACGCAACTTTCATTTCAAACATTTTTTACTATCTCTTACAGTTTCGGAGATTTTCGCTTATACAGGGTCCCGAACTTTTTTGCCAATCACTTTTGTGTAGATAGAGCGGACTATACTTAGTCGAAAAGTCCTCTACCATTTTGTAATTTTCGCAGTAGTTAACAAGATATTAATTACTAAAAATTGCTAAATATTGGTCTTGAATAATTTTTCACTCAAATACTCTGAACTTTATAGGAAAGCTGCAAGAGACAAAAATAATTTATTTTCTTCTCATAAAGTTCTGAGAATTTTTTCAGAATTTTTTATCAATTTTTTAGTACTGCATATTTTCTTATTTTTACTAGCATGAGAAAATACGGTATTAAAAAATTTTTGAAAAAATTCTGAAAAAATTCTCAGAACTTTATGAGAAGAAAATAAATGATTTTTATCTCTTGCAGTTTTTCTGTAAAGTTAATAGTATTTGAGTAAAAAATTATTCAAGACCAATATTTTTAGTAATTAATATCTTGTTAACTATTGCGAAAATTGCAAAATGGCAGAGGACTTTTCGACTCAATTTAGTCCGCTCTACCTACACAAAAGTGATTGGCAAAAAAATTCGGGACACCCTGTATATAGAAAGAAAAAACTGATTTACTTCGAAGGAGTGTTTCGCTTTTTAAAAGTGTACGTATAAAAAATCGTGTCGCTTATTTTTGTTTGTGAAACACTATACTAAACGCTTATCGAAATCAGAGAGAAACAGTTGGGTCCCTTTAAGCTAGTAGGGCAACGGTTTTTTTTTCAGAACAGCACAGAAAACAAAATTTTATTGAGAGTACAAATTAGTATAAAATGAGTACCAATAGGTCCAAAAAGGTTTAATAGGTCCGATTTGATTTTGCTGATTTGATCCTGTTAGCTTTATAGAGATAAAAAATCTCGAGTATTTAATGTTGGATCTTATTCGGCACAAGAATATTAATTAAAAAATGTAGTTGTATTTATAATTTCGCGGTCATACTGTTATATATAAAAAAAGTATGTATATTGACAAATTTATATTCAACAATTATATACAACAGTTCTGTCGAGAGTTCTGGGTAGCTCCCGCAGAGTTCTGTCGAAAATCTTAATGACGAAAATCCGTAAAGTTTGAACTGAAAAAGTTACGAGCGATTATAGGTGTCCATTTTCGAAATTAGACTAGCAAAAAATTTTTTGAAGATTTCTGACAGTTCTGTCGAGAATTCTGGGTAGCCCCCGCAGAGTTCTATAAAATCTTAATGAGAAATTTGTGTAAAAATAATACTTTCAAAGTTATGGCTGTTTTTTATGTGTCAATTTCGGGTTTTTCAATGACGTTTTTTTTTACTTTCTCGGACAGAACTATTTCTTAAACCTATCAGGAATTCTGGAACTATTGAAAATCTATCCAGAACTCTAAAAAAAAATTATTTTTTTCGGAAATGGGGGGCTGCGTGAAGTTAGCCCTCCATTTTTTAAATTGCGTTTTTATGGCTTTAATGGCCGGAACTATTTCTTAAATCTATTAGGAACTCTGGAACTATTGCAAATCTATTCAGAACTCTCAAAAAAAATTATTTTTTTTAATAATGGGGGGCTAGCTTCACAGGGGTCTACTGCAAATTCAACTACGGTATTAGAAGCATTCGCTTCACAATCTTCATGAGAAGAGGCTGATTGTTTTGAACGTTTTAGAGATAACTTGGATTTGGTAACAATACTGCGTTTCTGTTTTGGCATTTTCAAGTACTTGTATCTCAGAATAAGATTAAGAAAATAAATAACTAAATGAATAAGTAGTGGAAAATTCGATTTTTTGGTAATGCTTGAACACAATTTGTTGCAATCAGTAGTCATGAAAACGACTGATGACGAAGTGCTTGCAATGAACTGTCACAAGAGAAGTAATCGTTAGAACGACTGTTTGAGAACACCTGAACACAATTTATTACAAATAGTAGTCGTGAAAACGACTGATGACGAACTGCTCGCAATGAACTGTCAGTAGAGAAATAGTCGTGAAAACGATTGATGACGAAGTGCTTGCAATGAACTATTACTAAAATAATCGTGACAACGACAGTTTAGGAACACTACAAATTTATTGCAAATAGTTGTTCTGAAAACAATCAGTTGAAAACTGTTTGCAACAAACTGTCACAGTAAAGACAAAGTTTCAATTTTCGGGAGTTGCTGGTTCGCCATGTTGGATCTGCCATCTTTGGAATGATTCGAAATTTGCACGCACTCCTAACACTAACAATTTGAAGATTGGGGTTTTAAACGGTGTACTAAATAAAAAAGATACAAAAATTAGCGATTTTTCGAGTTTATAGTCTGCCATATTGAATTTGCCATTTTGAAAGCGGTGAATGTAAAAAGATCTTAAAATCATAGATTTGTGGTTGTATACATTTAACAAATAGGATATAACTAAAATTTGATGAGGTACGAAAAAACACCAAATTTTCAAAATTTTATCAATTCGGCTGCCATTTTGGATCCGCCATGATGGATTTTAAAAATTTCACCATGGGATCTTAAAGTACAACTATTTTGACCACCGATGGTGTACTTGGCGAAAATTAGAAAAATGGTCATCAATTCGAAAGCAACCTTTAAAAAAAAACCGGCCGCCATATTTCATTTCCACATGGTCGAAATGAAATTCTGACCTCGCCATCGTGAAGAGCGACCCTCAAAATCTTAGGATACCAAGTTTCGTTGACATATTTCATGTTTTAGTGTGTTAAAAATAATCTTGAAATCAAGCAAAAAATTTTGTGGTGCGCGTTAATGGGTTAAATCTAGTTTATAAATTACTAAAGTGATCGTTAATTATTAAAAATTATAAATTAATAAAGTTACTAAAAATGCTAATTACATTTTTGTGCGAAGAGAATATTATCATTGGGCGAGCTGTGAATCTGTGTGCGTGTTCATGTGTGCAAGCAGAGAGGCAATATGCGTAGAATTAGTTTAGTTCATTGATTATAACAGAGGAAGGCGGGAAGAGATCATGGACAAAACCAACTGGGACTAAATACGGATAGCCAGAATGGGGAAGAAATACTAGAATGTAGATATCGGAAGGCTGTCCTGTGATAGCAGTTCGGATTTCATCTGGATCAGAATAGTTTGGTGAAATCGTCTTTAGAAAGAAGGGGTGTTGAGCGCGAGAATTATCTGTCGATTCCGTTGATTTTGATGACATTTTTGAATATTTAATAGAACATTATTTGAACTAGTGAATTATTCATTCTTTAGTGAGTTAGTTTAATTTCGGAGACAAATAAATAATCCATGAGACTTACAATTTTCTGCAGCGGAACGTTCGTATCAGATGTCGGAGACCAAAGAGATGATGTTCATCACTGGATTAATTCGCGCACAATCTAAGATTTTTATGAAGTGCAAACTATTTAACGAAAGCTTTAGCGAAAAGAATTCAAAAATTTCTCCCGTATATGAAACTATCTTCGTATATATGACGAAGAATCTCGCGGTGTCACGGTTTATATAGGAGTCCTTTGGAAAGTGTCCTTTGATGGGATGTGTTAGGTTGGAAAATTGAGGATTCGTGTTAGTGGGCTTTTTCCGCTCTTAGTGGAAGATTTGTTTCTCAAATTATTACTGGAGAACTAGTTCTAAATTTGCTCCGCCCGTACTATAAATTTTGATTTCTTGAAAATTTATTGGTGATACGATATCACCTTGACTAAAAATTTCGGATTCACAGAGTCACCTATTGGCGAGTTTAGTTTCAATCTGCTTTATTTTCAGAGAGAGGGGATTTAACTTATTGTCCCTTTCGAACGATCTGGTTACGATTTTCGTTGTTCTTACGTAAGTTTTCATATTTCCTTTTTTCAATTACCGATTTCTCTTTTATTAGTCGAACGTGTTTTCTTTCGTCTAGACACTATTGTTTATGACCGATAATCCCGGAAAAAAAAGAAAGAAAAAAATTTCGTTTTACTAATTTCATGTTGTTGTCGAGAAAACATCCTTGAACTTTTTATATATCTACACAGAATCCCTAATCCGCGTTTAG
Source organism: Mycetomoellerius zeteki (assembly GCF_001594055.1). NCBI lineage: Eukaryota > Metazoa > Arthropoda > Insecta > Hymenoptera > Formicidae > Mycetomoellerius > Mycetomoellerius zeteki. Next base: position 55,276 of record NW_017256797.1, on the reverse strand, counting down.
ATTCTGAATTCGTTAAAACCGATCGTGTTTAAACAGTATTTTTCTTACATTGCATTGTTTGTAATTTTTTGTACCATAATATTTTATTGTCGTGGATCAGGCGGTTCTGAGTAATTATGTTTTTGCTAGTAACTTATTTTTCCAATATCGCTGGGAAGGTTTCTAACGACACGTTCTTTAAATATTATCATGCTCGCCGATCGGTGTCCGTTAACGCTCGAGTTTTTGGTCGTGCTATATTCTAACTGATTACTTCGTTGAACATTCGCGAAATGAAGAAATCGTGGAATTCATTGGACGTAACAATAGCTATTATCGACTGCTAACTTTTGACGATAAAACTTAAACATATTTCCCATAAATTTGACATGAAGGTAGAAATCGAGGTTAAAATTAAATAAATTACAAGCTTTTAAAAAAGGTATCTCATAGTATGCGACTTTAACCTATCATATTGAAATATTTGGACGATACTGCATTACATTGCGATATATTACACTGTAATATTTGAACGATATTGCGGTAATACATCATTGGGATGTATCTCATTGCAATATTTGGACGACATTGTAGTAATATTGCAGAATGATATATCACATTGTAATATCTCAACAAAATTATTGCAATATTACATTGTGATATATCGCAATGTAATATCTCAGTATTTACATAATATTGCACTATACAAGTTGCAATATTACTCCAATATTACATGTTGTGTGGGAATTTCATCAAAATTAACGTGGAGGAAGATGTTCTAAATAATTACGACAAATTTATGCCCTTAGATATCAGTTCATTTCAGTTCATTCCAATCCAGTCGGCACTCTAAAGCACGAACTCGGATAAATTAAAGTGAATTGCAATTTTTAATTCATTTGAATACATTTTCGAATGCTGGGAAAAAATATTCACTTTAAAAGTACATATCTATAATTCTCTACAATCAATTATTACATTAAACTTATATATATCAAAATTATTATTACAAAACTTTAATGATACATGACATTCAAGTATTTTCGGGAAAATCTTGTTTACTGTGTAGTAAATGAGCGATATTCTTTATATTGTGTAGCTAAGTTTCGGTCACAAGAGTGTAGTCACGTAACGCCATTGAATTACCGATGTCTGTATACTGCAATATGCCTTTAATTATCCTATCCAAAATTCCCTCATAATCGGTTTTGAAGTGCTTCTTTTGAGATATGCAATTCTTTCGGAGTGCTTCTTCAAAAGAATAAATATCCGTCAATTTCCGTGTTCAGGATTATAATTAAAGACCACAGTGATAAAAACATTATGATAAAATCATCGCCACTATCATCTATAAAATATTACTGCTATCCACGGATACATCGTTTGCCGTATCCAGTATGCACTACGGTGATATCCAACTGCGCCACTCCAGTTTCCGCTGTAAAAGAGAGTACGCGCGCGCCGCCACCATCGTTCATTCACAACCACTTGCTCGACGGGGTAACATCGCTTCGCCTCGACGAACCTGTCATTCGCAACTGTACAAATAGAAGCGTCAACTAGCTTCGTTTTTTCCATTTACCCTCGCAGCAGAGCAAAGTGCGCCATTGACGATCGTGACAGGATGAGAACCAACACGATTTCTGGTCTTTTCTCGCTCTACTTGTCGATCATCCTACTCGTGATCTTAGTTTCCATCAGCGATAAGGCATATGCTAAACGTAAGTAATATTTCGCTTGTATTCATTAGTTTATACATTTAATTCTAGTTTTCATAAACAATTAAGATCGTTCAAAGACATAATGACAAATCATTAATAATTTTGAAGTACATATTTCACACGAAATGACATAAGATCGTTATAAAATTAAATTATTTCACACACACAATTTGAACTTACATATAAATTACATAAAACAATAAATATATTTTTACATCGTTATATATCGTTAGCGAATAGTACTTGTTACTTGTCGGATATGTATAGTTTAACATTTTAATAGGTAAAGAGATAATTCATTTTTTCCTGATACTTCAATATTTTTGAAGAATATTAGCAAAATATAATTTTTTGATAAATTTCTATACTTTTTAAATTTATAATCATATATATTTTAAATAATTAAAAGTTTTTAGAAGTTAATTTCTTCTTTTTGAAAACGTTTATAAATATTATCATAAAAAGTAAATAGCAAAATTTTATTTTTTAATTTAAATTTAAAGTTAACTTTTAAGTAAATTTATCAAAACATTAAAATTATTACATATATTAAGGATAAAAGTGACATAACATTAAAATTATTACATATATTATATTAAGGGTAAAAGTGACATATTAAACTTTTAAAATTAGTCGAAAACGCAACAAAATTTTTTAAATACAATGTTTACGGTTTTCTCTTGAACTAATCAACTTGCCAACTTAAAGTCTTAAAAACTTTGAGATGCGTATAGAATTTGTTTCCTATTAATGTTTTTGTAACTTAATCTGTAAAATCAGTTTCCTTTTACATACAGTGAGAGCAAAAAGTATTTGTATAAGGAAATTTGTTATAAAAAAGTCTTATTTGTAGAAAATAAACATAATTAGCAATTTTATACAATGAATACATTCTGTTCTAACATAAACAAACGAGCTTCGCATGTTTCCTGATTTTAGAAGCTAAATTTCTCGATTGTACGAATACTTTTTAAGCATCCAAACAATACAATTGTTAATTTTCGTTTATTTTTTAGATGATATTTCTATAATTAATACACATCTTTTTGGTATATATAATTTTAAGAAACATACAGTCTATTTTATTCTTTATAAATAAATTATTAATTACCCAACAAGAAATGATCGTCAATTAAACGTTGAATCGACGTCAAATTGGTGTTGAAATCATCGTATCTATATCGATTCGACATCAATTTGATGATTCATTTCTCGCTGGACAATGTTTATTTTTTAAAAATCAAATTTTTTTAAAAAACATTTTGTTTATACTAATATTTTTTGCACTCACTGTATATTACATGAGTAGTTGATCTCATAGTTGCTTATGGAACGTATTTAGTAGAGATAAAGAATGATGACAAACAAAATTGTTTCATGAATTATTTTGATCGTAAATCGCGTTATATATATTATTTCCAATGTAATTATTTTATTTAAATTTTAATCATTTCATATTTGTTTTTATCAATTTCTGTTTTAATTATTTTCTAATTGCTTTATATATTTTTTTGTATTTCTTTTAAACATTGCTAATTGATATGTATTTTTTAATTATGCCAAATCAAAATCAGATATCCGTGAAATTTTTTCATTAAACTATATTTGATTCTGTTTGGAAAACAAGAATGAACATAAATTTCTACAAACATTTGATACCTTGCACGAGTGCTAATTAAAGAATTTCTTTATTTGTATGTCACAAATACAATAGTTTGTATAAGCTTAATTCAAATTATATTATTTTGTACTAAAAAATAAGACAAAAGTTTAATTTGTTGAATTTTTTTAATAGAACGAATTTTTAAAATGACCTAATAACTGGGTAAATCTTTTTTGTAATTTAAAGGGTGAAATCACATATATATATATATATACACACATGTATTAATATTATAAATATAAAATTTTTAATGGAATTTATTACACTTTCTATTAAAATTTCCATTATCATCATTAATGCAATGTGAATCACTTAGGGCTCGATCGTTTTTAAAATAACTTTATTTAAAACGTGTATTTTAAATTAAAAAAATGAAAAAGTTATTTAGTATTTATTGTTTTATATAATTTCTTTACATTTTTCTTGATATTTCTTATTTAATATTTTAAACAAGTTTTTGGAATCTATTATATATTTTTTGTTTTAAATATGTTGTATCAGTTTTTTACCGACTTTTGCGAGTTTATATATTAAATAAGTTTTTAGAATTTATTTTGCATTTCTTATTTTTAATAAGTCATATTAATTATTTTACCGAGCCCAGCTATTGAAGTATTGAAGGGTTTCATATATATTATATATATATATGTATGTTAATATATATGATACTATAATACGTATAGTTATTCTGTTATTTAGTACTATATAGCTATACCGTATACGTGAAAACTGAAATGTAGGACATTCAAAGAGACAAAATAATAAAATATTATTTGTATTAGAATGTTTATTTGAAACATGTTTACATATATGTAGCTCAATATAATTATATACTATAAATCAAGGCTAATGAGAATCAAACGCAGGTGATCAGGCGTAAATTCTTAAAATAATGAAATTACGAATCCTCTATCGATAAACGTCTTCTTTATATATTTTGAACGTATCAACTCACTTTGGAGTGCTCCTCAGCAATATAGCTATACATATAACGAAAAACTCACATATCAAAAAAGATTGTGTCACTCACGAATTGCCAGAGATGAAGTGATGTAAAATCTAGCGATACAAGAAAACTAATTAGTATGGAACAATATAAAATAATAAAAAGTGGAGTGACTCACCTTAGTAGATAGAGAGCATGTCAATCAAATCTTGTACCTGATCATCTGCGTTTGACATTAGCCTTAATTTATGTTAGTATATGTATATTTTATAGATTGAGAGTCCTATATAACGCTCCTATATATAAGCCATTATTGTTTTTCTTAATTAAAACATGTTCCTTATTTTTCTTATAAGTTATTATTTTTAATAAATTTTTGAAATCAACTTTTTATTTAAAGTAAAAAATACGATAGCAGTTGCTTCCTCAGGTATGCGTTTAATTATTACTAATGTTGTATAATTTATTTGCTTAAGAACTTGTATATTATTTCAATATTGATTTTTATAATAGACATTAAAAAAAACTATGAGTCAGTTGAGGAGAGAATATAGCATTAAAATGGATACATAGCTCATTCATATTAGCCAGTAAAATTTGAGATTTACCATTGAACAACATGAAGTATGTACACTGAAGATGACTCGGTGTGAGTCGAAACGTTCGTAATTTTTTAATGTAATTTTGAAGAATATATGTAATGTTATTTATAATGTTAAATTTATAGCGCGACAATCCTGTTTGCTCGTCCTCTTTCAATTATTTCATTTTTAAATAAGTTTTCTAAATTTGTTTTTTATTTTTTATTTTAAATAAATCATCAATTTTTTACCGAACTTTGCGAGTTTATATTTTAAATAATATTGTGCAACGTATTTTATATTTTCTATTATAAATAAGTTGTGTCAGTTGTTTTACTGAGCCCTGAAGAGTCAATGGATTGTATATACTCGTATTTTTGTATAAAGAATATATTTACAGTAGTAATTACGTAATTTCCTAGCCGATCTATAAATTATAAAGTATAAACTAAATTTTCTACAATATTGTAAAAGTACTCGCATGAATAAATAGTCGAACAGCAAACGCGCGCAAATAGGTCAAAAATGTCAAAAAAGTATATTTGTCATGCATATTTACAAATGGTCCTATTTGCTAACTTTGTTCTTTTGCAAAAAGCTATAATTGAAACAACGCTTTGATCACGATATTTTACATATCGCGATCAAATTGTTTTGCCAGTTTGACATTCGACTGGTCATGTCCACTTCCTGTACATTTGAAACATCAAAATTGGTTCACGCTTTACGCGGAGAACTTATGAGTATTGAAAATGTAATTTTACGAGGACGTATGTTACATTAATTCTTTTTTGTATCATAAGCACATCATAAATGCTAGATCATGTAAAACGCCAAGCATTTCAATTTATCGCGCGCGCAAGGAACTTTTAAATAAATTTACGATCGTTAATTGAAGAGAAGAGATATTGAAAACAATTGGAGCATGTGCAGTGTTATAAATGACTTATTTCTATGTGTGTCTAATCTAATCTTGACTCATTCGTCTATTAAAAAATCTGTTTGTTGCTATAATTGCCGATATTAATTGTTATTTAACATTAATAATCATCTCTCATGATATCTACTTGTTCAAATGTAATCATATTTAATATTTTCCAAAAAGCTCAATTAAAGAAAACAGTGTACAAATTCGATTTAAATACAATAAATAAATGGCATAAAAGGCTAAAACATTTTAATTTAAAGATATCGAAATCTTTTGTAAAACTATTTTAAAACAATTGTATTTATACATATAATAATTAATATTAGTAGTAAGCAGTGCTATGAAATACATAACTGTAGACATGATTAGGCTAGTGACATCAATCGTTCTATCCGTTCGTTTCCTAGAAACTATAACAACATACAATGTCGGATGTGAAGTTGAGGTAGTTGCATCGTAGATTTAACGATTGCATACGTCCGCTCAACTTCTATTTGGGTCTCGACGCGTGCAATAGATTATTTCTGCGATGCTGTCGCGAAGTTTCGCTATTCTATGCAAAACTCATGTAAAAGTAAATTATCGTTGCTCCATTGTAATGTCAAATCCGTTAACTCTCGCTGCTACGAAATGTTATAATCGTATTCACTGTTTCCTCATGTTTCTATGATGCAGTTATCAATCCTTACGTGGAATGGTACGAGCGTAGGATTAGCGCGACGATAGAAATTTATCTTTAGAAAACAAAACTGTGCCTGGCAATCAACAAAAATTAAGCTGTCGATTAACATTAATATTCTTTAAAATTTGTTAAATAATCATTAATTGCATATAGAATAAAACTTATCCGCATCTAAAAATTTTAGACTTAAATATACTGTTAATTTACTTAATTCGATATACTGTTAATTAATAAACATTTCGATTATTGTGCGATCGTTTAAGTCTTATAAATTTTCAATAATACTTTGATTACAGACATTGAAAATTTAGCAACTTAAATGATTCATAGTATGAGGTATTAAAAGCCGTGTCAGTGAAGAAAATCATATCGTAATTAACATGTAATGAAGCAGCTTAGGCGCGTTGTATTATATGACATGCAAATATTGCGTACATTATTAACGGTTGTGAATCTACTAGTCCTTAATATAACTGTTCCTTCAAATTTGTTTCATATCAATTGTTTCTCTGCTCATATTTATATCGCAAATATCGATTTCGATTTTGAAGCTTTTAATTTCAAACTGTTATTAAAATGTGTATTAAAACAGCTTTATTCATTAATAATCATAATTGTCCCGTGAAAATATTAATATGAATTTGACAAATACATTTTTGCACGTCTGCTTTCGAATAGTCAATCGGCATAATCAACACCGTTAAAACTTTAAGTAAAAAAGTTAGCATTTAACTTGGCCGGTCCTATTAGATTACTCCTAGCTGCAACATCGTCGCGTCGTTACGATCTTCGTTTAGAAGCAAAGTTTTATAAAAGGAAAAACAAAGTTACATTTTTAAAATTTATTTTTACATAAAGGTTTATCTTATATTTCTATCATTATCTCTCTATATTTCTTTAATTTCTTTTCTTGTTGTATCACTATTTTACTTATACTTTGCTTATTATTTTTTTGTAATAAAGAACGATGAATATTACGCTGACATTTATTATTACATTATACAAAATTCTGAGATAAATAAAATGCATACTAAAATATATTTAAAAAATTAAATATAATTACTATTGCTTGCGACTTTCTTTGATCAGGTTTCAGGTTGCGGTTTACAAATTGTAGTTATTATTACAAGTGGGCACCGGATCATAAAATTGCCAGATACCGGATATTGTATATTTGAAAAGAATATGTCACAGGATATTCGATATCCGGTCGGATATCCGGTAGGGTGATTATCCGGCCAGATACAGAATATTTTCCTAATATCGATACAAATTCCCCAAAATTCTAAAAAAAGGGAAAGCAAAGGAAAAATAGCGATAATAATTAACCGGCTGTGGAACAGGGTATTTGCAATACAATTTCCACATTCCATTGCTTAGTAATCAAAGTTTAATTTTAATAAATTTTTTATGAGGAATATCATTTTAACATTTTCCGGTGATAATTTATTTCGATTGTCGGCATAAATTATTATAACTGTGCAAAATCATAAATGTGCAAGAAGTTCCGTTGAAAAGAATAAAATTCTACATCAATGATGTAAACTTTTAATATAAAATTATACTTCTTAAAAGTATTATATATATGTACTTATATGTATTGTTGGATACCAATGATTAGAGTCCAACAAATTTCGATTTCGGTTGTGATTTCGGTCAGTTTTAAGTTCAGAGAAAATGTCGTTAAGTAAACCGAAACTGTACAAATTGCAACGCACCGGCGATCAATCGAAAAACTATGTTATCATCAGCTGATCGACACCGACTGTTGCAAACCACATCGACACTACCTCTTTTTCCTTTATCCTTTTTTATTCGCCAAGTCGCCACATGTCTAGTGTATGAAATTCCTTATAATTAGAAATAATAGGATATTAATAAAATCTATTCTTAAAAGGGTACATAAATTTCACATAATATTTTTTAATATTTTCTAACGATTTTCTGAAAACTATATGATGTTCGTAAGATCTATCAGAAAATTTTGGTTTCGGTTTCAGTCAATTTCAAATTATTGAATATAAATCGAATATATTCGTTTTCGGTTTCGACCGGAGGTAAAAAAGTGGTTTCGATCGGATACTACTAATGATTTTCGGTTATAGTAAAAATCGGATAGTAAAAAATAAGTACCAGGTAATATCGAATACCGGATATTTTTCGGGTATCCAATGCATTCTAATTAATAAACACGTGAAAAACAAAATACGTATGTAATAATACCGTTATATGTAAACAACAGAGCTGGAGAAAAATTGAAATAAATGCTGCAAAAATATTTATTTAAAGGAGGATTTATGAAAAATACTATTTGAAATAAGTATTTCGCATAGGATATGTAAAAAATACTATTTCAAATAAGTATTTTGCATTGTAAATATAAAAAAGGCAAATAGTACTTACTATTTACATCAACGTTCACTTTAAATAAAATACTTATTTGGCATTTCGTTATTTTATAATTAAACAAAATACTTTCATTTTCTATTTCCTATTTTCTATTTACTATTTCTTATTTCTTAACATTTATTTCTTAACATCGAAACATATGATACCAGTCGCGGCATTCTGTACAAGTTTCCTGTTTCTAAACAGTATAATGAAATAGAAAATAGTAAAAGTAAAATAAAAGAAGCAGCGCACATTCCAAAGATATACAGGGTGTCCCGTACACTTCATGTTAGTACAGCCTTTCATAATTTTAAATTTGTTAATTTTGATAGCATTTCGATATTTTAGTATCAGGACTTTCGTTTCGAAATAATCTCAGGAATCTGCTACTAACGGGAAGTGTACGGGACACCCTGTATATCTTTGGAATGTGGGCTACTTCTTTTATTTTACTTTTACTATTTTCTATTTCATTATACTGTTTAGAAACAGGAAACTTGTACAGAATGCCGCGACTGGTATCATACATATGTTTCGATTGTCAAGATTTAATAAAACTGATCTAAATAGGAAAACTGATTCACATTCCCTCGCAATCTTGATCTTGAGATTAAATGGAAGACAATGTTTCTGTAATAGGTTCGTTCTTTGTGGCTGGATTTGCTCTTGCATCAAGTTCAGTGCAGAATTTGATGGTGCAAGAGCACAGGATGGAATATAAAAAATGTGGATATCACCATAACAATTAAACAGTTTTAAACATCACACAATTAAATTAACTTGTAATTTAATATAATTTGATTCCTCAAATAAAGAAAAAATTTCGTTCTATTCATGAGAATGAAAAATGAAATCTAATCATTGTAACTAATCTTGACTAAAAATGATGATGATAGTACATAATTTAACATGATAAACTTGTCATAACTAAATAAAATAAAAATCTTAGGAGAATCTATACATATAATTTAGAGCAAATGACTTTTTAAGCTGTAATGAATTGCAAAACAGAATATTGCATCCAGCTTTTAGGATAATTAAGAAAATATATCAATATAAAATTACATAGAAAATGTTACTTGATATTACAATATTAATTTTATTATATTGGGTATGGGAATAAGTTTCCGCCCATTGTAGAGAAACGTTAGTAGCACTGCTTGGGTGTTTGATAAAACGGCAATACATGTATTTGAAAGGTGTTCAAGTTTTTGAGCCCAGTAGTTGGCATTCGTTCGAAGCGTAAACAAGAGTAACTTTTTTTGCGTTGAAAGTGTCGGAATTTATTCCAAAAAAGCAACATTTGCGGGAAGTTTTACTCCATTATTTCATTTTACAGAAAAGTGCTGCGGAAACGCATCGTTTGCTCGTAGATATTTATGGTGAGCATGCTCCATCGAATATTACTTGTAAAAAATGGTTTCGGCGATTCAATAATGGTGATTTCGACGTGCATGATAAAGAACGCGAAGGTGCACCGAAAAAATTTGAAGATGCATAATTGCAAGCATTACTAGAAGAAACCATCACTGGCAATCGTTATCGACTACAAGTGACACGTTTGAACCAAGCTTTGAAAGAAAAATGGGACAATAGACACAACAAGCTGATTTTGCTACATGACAACGCTAGGCCACACGTTGCAAAACTGATCAAGAAATACTTGGAAGGAGTGAGAAGTGGGAAGTTCTGCCCCACCCGCCATATTCACCGGACATTGCTCCTTCAGATTTCCATTTGTTCCGGTCCATGCAGTAGGCTCTTTTTGGAGAACGATTCAATTCTTATGAAGGTATCAAAAAATGGCTTGATGAATGGATCGTTTCAAAAGAACCAGATTTTTTCCTTCGAGGAATCCGTTTATTACCAGAAAGGTGGAAGAAAGTTGTCGCTTCTGACGGAGCATTTGAATAAACTCACTTTGTATTGTTTTGTTTAAATAAATACATCTTTTACATTAAAAAAGGGCGGAAACTTATTCCCATACCCAATAATATTTCTACAGATGCGTCTTTCAGATAAATATTTCTGTTAAAGCTATTTCAATTATTTCCCTGCACAGAAAATGTATTTATTATTTTCTATTTCAACTAACTATTTTCTCCAGCACAGGTACACAATCGTCGAAGCATGTGTAAACTGATAAAAATGAAAACATGTCGCGTTTATACATTTATAAGTCCCTGACCTGGAAATTTGTTAATAAATTAATTTTTATTCAAAATTCTCATAACTTCTGCGAAAATTAGAAATGCAACATGATGCAAATGCGTGACAGTACATACATAAAAAGTCAAGAAAAAAATTGAGATTTTTAAACAATTTTCCATTTTTCTGAAGCACAAAGTCTTTTGATAACGCGGAAAAAAAGAAAAATATAGTTACATGGTTAGTTCTGATCAGCTTTGATCGTACTTACACTGAAAATAATGCAAATAAACCCAGATGCATAAAGGAAATTTTTCAAATTTTTTTTTAAATTTCCAAATTTTAATGTCTCCTTTTCTTATAATTTTACGTACTATATTTATCTTTACTCTGATGAAAATAAGAATCGAAGCTTAAGTCGAATATAAGGGGATAATAACAAGAGCGTAAATGAAGTTTCTAGGAAACGAAAATTGGAATAATGAAAGAAGCGTAAATGCTTCTATTACTCGTCCCTTATATTTAACTTACGCTCTGATTTTTATTTTTGCCAGGATAAATACTTACTCTTTATCTTTACATTTAGTCTTACTCTTACTGTTTATTTTACTCTTTATCTCTATTTACTTACTTACTTTTTCTTATCTTTACATATTATGTTTGCTATGCTTGTATTACCAACCTTGAATCCAGTGAGAAATGACAACGAAATCGACGTCGAATCGACGTCGATTTAATGATTTCAACGTCGAATCGACATCCATGCGATGTCGATTTCATTAACATTTCTTACTGGGAATGCTACGAGCTTATAACATAATTAAAGAATTATACAGTTGTTTTTATTACAACAGTATGATAAATTAAAACCGCTTAATGTAATCGAATACATATTTCAAAGGTTATAACTACTCAATGTAGGTTATAACTAAACTCAATTAATAGTTGCCATGTAAACGTAATCATGGTTTTTTATTCGAAAATAAACTTTATGAATATACGAACACGTTCATACTTTTATCTTTATATAATAATTGGAAAAGTGCTTGAGAGTGAGGACGAGATTCAGATCATGGGATTTAAATCATTAGTTTTGGATTATCTCTATTCCGTTAAATTAGAATGAATAACAGTTGCATATTCGTTTCAATATTAATTAGTATAAAAGAGATGTACCAACAATTCACGTTAAAGCTTTCTAGACGTTTTTCATAAGCGCTTCAACATTTCCTATATACAAACATATTTTGAGTTAATGTAACTGAATACATTGAATATGCATGCATTCATGTTGTTTTCTTAAATTATTAAATAAAATTTAACAAACAAAGAAGATATAATTAATTTTTTCTCTAAATTTCATTCAATCAAAAAAGTAACATCTTCCATGAATATATCAATATATTTAATAAAATGCAACTTAAGCGACACATCGGTATAACTATCTGATTAACGACCAATATTATACCAAATTCATATCAATTCTACAAAATTGGTATAGTTCTAGTTAGAATTAAAGTCGACGTATTTAGTAATATATTGGTTGGCTTAAGTGATGTCGTTACAAATGTTAAATGACGTCGCGCCGTCGTTGACCTTGTCAACGTCATTGTATCTATTCAGATCCGACATCGACAATGTCGGCAAAGCTGACGTTAATTTTTTAAACTGAACCTAACATAATGTCGACATCAATTTAAGTCAGCAAAATTTGACATTGACTCTGCAAATTAAATATTCAACTTAATGTTGACGTTAGCCGAATTAGTCCGCTAAGCCACATATAACATCTTCCAAAATAACGGAAAATATTCGTGGTTAATCTTTTCAGGACGGAGGGTTGCTGAAAGAGTGAATTATGGGAAAGCTAGTATTTAAGAGTAATTTTGAGTCTCTGAATCCGAATCTGACCTTAGCATTTCAAAATTCTGTAATCCAAGATGATGGATCCAATATGGCCGACGTTGAAGGGGTCAAAAAATTCAAATGTTGATTAAAACTTATGAAATTCATATTACAGAGGTTTTTGATGACGCTCTCTTTGCAGCTCATCAATACCACGCAAACTTTTGTTATTGACAACTTGGAATAAAGAATATTCACAATATATTTACATCCTATTGACCTAGTATGCAACAAAAAATATTCACAATATAGTCAGAGCCAGTTTGTACTGCCGTGGTAGCAGAAGACAAACACGATACCATGAAAATCATGATCTTCTATCAATTATTACTCATGTGCACTAGTATTTCTTTCTTGCATATGGATCGTGGATGTTCACTGCAGTGATGCACAATCTCGAAAACCATGCTTTTTGCTTCACCAATGTATCATCAATCAAACTTCTACAGTTAAAGTTCTAAATTCGAAAAGAGCACCATCAAAACCCTTGTAATGAATTTTATAATATTTGAACAATATTTGCATTTTTTGATCATTTGGACGACGGCCATATCGGATCCGCCACCTTGAATTTTGAAGTTTTGACTTCAGAATTGAAAACAGCACCATCAAAAACCCTTGTATACCAAGTTTCATAAAAATAAGGTCAATAGTTTCTGAAATAAGAGCGGAGAGCATGTATACATGCTTTCCGACGTAAAAAGTTAATTATGTAGTATGTGATGTTGCCATCAGATGCCTTCCAACAAGTGATTTAATACAACACAGTGATCACTCCTTGTTTAACATTGGCGAACAACAAGGATGTAATCATGCACTGTGTCACACTGTGTCATGTGTGTCCCTTCTTGGAAGGCACCCATCTTAAAATTAACAGTGCTCGTAAACAAAAGTAATATCATAACAATGCCTTCAAGTTTCGACCAAATATTCCTGTCAGGTTTGCTGCTAACATCCAATTGCTTTTTACGACACTCCTTCTTAGTTTTAGGCCAGTATACAATTCCATCTTTTTCCCATTTATGTAGCACTGGCTCTAATTCGTCATTTTTAATTAAATATACTATTTTAAATATTTTCATTTTAAAAATAATGAATAATTGCTCAAAAACCTAAATAACTGCATAGATACCGGCAAGCGCGAAACAAAAGATTATGCATGATCTATCTTATCTGTGATAGGTTAAATTCTGTAATAATCTGTGATAGGTTAAGGGGTTAGTCCATCCTGAAGGCCTCAAAATCATACCTTAATTTGAGAGGTGATTATTAAAAAACTGTATCTACATGATACAAAAAATCTTTTTGTACTTATTTATTACTTGTATTTTGATATACAAAATGTATAAAAATTATAATTCTAAAAAACAAAATGGTGGCGCCATGGCACGTTTTTTGGAGATCTGCATGTAATGAAAGCCTCCGCGGTGAACAGTAGAACAAGTCCAAGGTATGCTGTAGCCAAAAATTAAAAAATTATTTTTAATCTGCATTAAATTTGCTAGCGAAATACCTGGCATATTTAAAAATATTGAAAGATATAAAAATGGTGCATTTGTAAAGAAAAGGTTCAAATTTCAAGTAAAAATTTGCATAAAATAATAAATAAAATTCACATAAAATAAAAAAAATATATAAGTTATTGCAAAAATCAGGTATTTTTTTAGATAATTTAATTGACAATAACTGACAAGGGACACTAGGCAACTCAAAAATTAAAAAAATTCTGAAACTTTGTGTGCAAGTAGAGTAGATCATCCGTAACACAAAACTATTTCGTGTGGAATTTTTTGTTCGTGTGTCAAAAATTAAAAAATTATTTTTAATCTGCATTAAATTTGCTAGCGAAATACCTGGCATATTTAAAAATATTGAAAGATATAAAAATGGTGCATTTGTAAAGAAAAGGTTCAAATTTCAAGTAAAAATTTGCATAAAATAATAAATAAAATTCACATAAAATAAAAAAAATATATAAGTTATTGCAAAAATCAGGTATTTTTTTAGATAATTTAATTGACAATAACTGACAAGGGACACTAGGCAACTCAAAAATTAAAAAAATTCTGAAACTTTGTGTGCAAGTAGAGTAGATCATCCGTAACACAAAACTATTTCGTGTGGAATTTTTTGTTCGTGTGGAAATCCATATGTCTGCGTCATACCCTAGCTGCCACCCGAGGCAGACTAACAATTCCATATTAGGTAAAAACGCAGGGTTAGAAGTAGTACGATTACAAAATATACCCATATAAGGAAATCGCAAACACCCAAGACATAAAACGCTCCAAAGAAACCCCCATATTAACGTTATCTAGTTATTGCAAAAATCAGGTATTTTTTTAGATAATTTAATTGACAATAACTGACAAGGGACACTAGGCAACTCAAAAATTAAAAAAATTCTGAAACTTTGTGTGCAAGTAGAGTAGATCATCCGTAACACAAAACTATTTCGTGTGGAATTTTTTGTTCGTGTGGAAATCCATATGTCTGCGTCATACCCTAGCTGCCACCCGAGGCAGACTAACAATTCCATATTAGGTAAAAACGCAGGGTTAGAAGTAGTACGATTACAAAATATACCCATATAAGGAAATCGCAAACACCCAAGACATAAAACGCTCCAAAGAAACCCCCATATTAACGTTATCTAGGACCAGACTTAAGATTGACAACGGTTGCCCTACACACGAACATCCTAAGAAAACTGACTAAACGTCACGAATAATGGTTTACCCAGCTATATTTTTCACGGCATAATAAAATTTGACATTCACTCGGAGCAATTTTCCCGCAGACTCGAGAAAATCATAAATTACCTCCCCTTCAAAGCACTCGAGATTAACCACGATAAGACCTAAGAAAAAACGTAAATCACCGCTTGCAACTTAACAATTGTCCTAGACAAAGGAAAAGACGCCCCTTTTTGAGAAATAAATAGAGGCCCGCGAGAGAACGCGTCGTCAATAGTCAGTCAGTAATGAGGCAGTAAAGTCAGTGAGAAGCAATTCAGTCAATAGTCAGTCAGTAGTGAGACAGTAAAGTCAGTGAGAAGCAATTCAGTCAATAGTCGGTCAGTAGTGAGACAGTAAAGTCAGCGAGAAGCAAGTCAATAGTAGTCAGTCAGTCATTCAGTTCATAACGTCAGGCTCTTAGTGTCAGCAACGAGAACTCAATAGTAACTAGTCAGTCACTCAGTCTATACTTAAGCAATTCGACCGACCGACTTGGGCCATCTACGCTACTGAGTCTCTGCCTTCTGTACCTTTGGTCGGCCGCACAGGAGATCCAACTCAGGAACACCTTAATCCGTTCATCCACCAGTAAGTCGTGAATTTTCTTGTTTTTTGTTTCCCCCTTTTTTTTCTCTTGAGGCCACAAAATATATAACTCGTAGTATAGTGCGCGTTAGAGGTTCTACGAGAGCCACCCGTTCATGGGGTCGCAACCCGACCGTGCGCAGGAGTCCGCGGGACCGCCAACTCGAACCCGATCTTCAGTCAGCTTCAGTACCATTAATAAATGTAGACACCGAAATTTCTTACTCCCCTGTTCCTCCCGACGACAATGTTCCCCTAGATCTATCCATCCCTTCCGCTCCCGATCTAATAATCCTCGACATCCTGCAGTATTCTTCTCCTCCAATATCTGAACGATTTCCTCTCCTTGATCCTCCTCAAGAATAACCAATTCCACTCCCTTCCCTAGATTAACTCCCAACCCTTCCTCCAGCTTCACCCCCTTCTGGTCCTTCCCCCGAGGAATGGGATCGGATGTTTAGATTCTATTCCGCGGCTCATAATGAAGCCAATCAAATAATAACAGTATATATCCCCGGTAACCCCACGCCTTTTACAGTTCTTTACAGATACCTCCAACCTTTGTGTTCCTGCACCGCTTTCCTCACCAGTGCCCTATAACCCCATTCCTCTCCTATCTTATTACAGATAATACACAAAAATACACTCACCCGATTGCACACTTTGTATATATTATATTTTATTCAAGTCCGTAATTGTAAACGCGACACACACACACACACACGTGCGCGCGCGCGCGCACATACCGTTTAGTTTAGGTTAACTGTAATTTATATAATATCCATGTATTATTTGTAACTTTTTTTTTTCATTTATATAATATCCATATACTATTGATAATCCTTTTTATTTTCTCATTATGTTTTTATAATAAATTTATATTAATTTCGAAATGAACATTCTTGCCCAATAGGGCATTTTTATTTGCATCCCCTCGTATCCCGTGTTCCCATTAGCATTCTTAAGTTCGCACGTGGTCCAGTCCTGGGTAAAAAGGATTAAGTTCCTTGATCCGAAAGTAGGACCGACGTTCGCACGACTCAAAAGGAAACAGGTGTCATAGGGTCCCTTCGGGACGTTGACCCATATTCCAGAGCAATAAAAGGTACGTTCGACTCTCGGGTGTTCGCCTCTGCGCGTATACCTGAGAAACTGAGTCTAAGTGCCCTTCCACACCCTCTCATTTCTCTCCTCATCTCCTTCAATCAAACCTTCCGAGAGCTTGGACGTACTATGCATTATTATAAAGTAGGTATACAGTTGACATCTAATTCTTAACCGAAAGTGTAGTGTGTTAGTTGGCTTTTCTATACAAAATATATAATACAGTTTATGTGATTAGCAAGTTTAGATTGTATTTACCTTACAGAATCTGACGGATAAAGTGTATGCATAATTTAAGTAAAAGTCGGAATGCGCGACCATGATCTGTGTGACCACATTGGTCGAATTATAGTCAGATCCATGTCGTTCATCATATGTCCCCCTTAATGTCCTATAACTTTTGTCTGAGATATTTTTCCATTTCTAAAACCGTTTCAGAGATATATGGCCTGGATGGGACTTTATTGACACTCTGTACATACAATTAAATCTCCATTTATTTCGTACTTTAATATGAAAATCAGTATATATATTTAAAATTAATTTCTGTTCAACAAAAAGTATTAACCCTCTTTCTTTGTCCGACATAGCGTTAGCTGTTTACCTATTTAGATGAACTGCTTACTAAATTTAATGACATTCTTTACGTAAAAATGAATTTTTAATGCAGAAATGAAAATAAGAGGAATAACCTGCGATTATATTGATCATAATAAATATTATCCAGGGCAAGATCCTGAACAATATTCAGTTTTTAGTTGTCGGGGTCGGATACCTTGGGTAATAGATACTGATATTGTAACTTTCAATCCTTATAATTCGAAAAGTACTTAATGAAAGTAAATTTTATTACGTGTTTTGAAAAGCTCTTGACATCAGCTATCAGATTCTGGAATAAATAATAGGGTATTCCATTTCAAGAAACCGACATGATCTTGACCTGACATTGGCGATGCCATCCAAGGTCAAACTGATAAGATCAGGAAATAAATATTCTTAAATCCTACAATTTTGTCTGAAACATTTTTCTAATAGACCAATACTTTCAGAGATAATTAGCCGTTTCGAGACTTTTGGACCTCACTGTGTGTGTGTGTGTTTGTGCGCACGCCCACGCGCATGCATGCATGTAATGTATACAGGGTGTTTAAAAAAGGTCGGGATCCGGATTTACTCGGGAGGATGACGAGTAAGATATAAAAAGATCTATTTACAGATCTTATCAGTTTGACCTTGGGTGGCATCATCAAGGTCAGATCAAGATCGATTTTTCTAAACGGGCCACCTCATTTTTTATGCCAGAATATAATAGCTGATGTTAAGATCTTTCCAAAATGTGTTGAAATAAAATTTTTCATTAGATACTTTTCGAGTTGTAAGGCTTGAAAGTTACAATATCGCCGGAATTAATATTATGCGAGGTGTCCCTTGTGGAAAAATTTGTCCGAATGTGTCAAAAATTGTTCGAAATGTAGTTATGTGTTCGAATTTGTCCAAAATGTTCCAGAAAATTGTCGAAATGTACAAATTCGAACAAATTCGGACAGTTACAGATAAAATGAGATAATTTCCGTCAAATTTTGGTAATACTGTCTCAATTTGTTAGAATTTGATATTTTTTATATTTTTCGGAAAACAAACTTTGACGAATTTTTTCCATTAGGGATCCGACCGACGGCTAAAACTTCTTAAATGCTGTTCAGGAACATGTCTTGGATAATACTTGTTAAGATCAAGGCCATTTGAAATTATTCCTATTATTTTAATTTTTGCAATAATAATTCATTTTTGCGTAAAAATGAAAATAAGACATATAACTTCCAATTGCCCCGATCTTGACAAATGTTATCCAGGACATGATCCTGACAAATGTTATCCAGGACATGATCCTGAATACCATTCAAGAGGTTTCAGTTGTTGGTCGGACAGCTTGCGTAATGCTAATGCCAATACTGTACTGTAACTTTCGATCGTTATAACTCGAAAAATACTTGATGAAAAAATATTTTATTATAATGTTTTGAAAAGTTCTTGACACCAACTATTAGATTTTAACATCAAAAATAGGGTGTTCCATTTAAAAAAATCGATTTGATCTTGACCTGACCATGGCGACGCCACCCAAGGTCAAAGTGATAAGAGTTGTAAAGAGATCTTTTCATACCTTATAACTTTTGTCTGAAACATTTCTTTCAAAAACGTCATCCCCCTAATAAATTCCACACCAAATCGATGGCCTTCGTCGCCGACCCATTCCAATCTTTTTACTGATTTTTTAATATATTAAATTATTGAGAAACAAAAAATGACCATAAATTGTTTGTCTTAAAATTCTTTATTAGGAAAAAAATATGAAAAAGACTTCAAGTTTTTGTTTCTACTCGAAAAATTTGATTGAAATAAACAAAGTCGATTTTCGTCAAGATCGACATTTATAATTTTTATAAAACAATTTTCCAATATTCTTAGTAGAAATACAAAGAATTTAAGCCATATTTGATTATGGTTTAAATTTTCGTTCTATTTTTTTTAATTATTAAAGTATTAAATCTATTATTTTTTTATTATGTTAATAGATTTTTAATTGATGAGTTACATAAATCATATTATTTCATAACGATAGTAAAGAACATATTTTTAATTTCACAATTATTTAAGGAATAAGGATTCATAAGAATATTATTTGAATAAAATAACGTCTTTTAGAACGTGTGAAGAAATTTATGAATAAAGATCATTTTTATGTAAAGATTTTATGTAAAGATCATTTCCATAACAAATCATTTTTATTTTTCACTTTTTTTCTCACTCTTATACGTTCTATAATCTAAAGAGTTTGAAAATTTTTTTTACAATAAATGTACTATTTTTTTTAAGGAATACTATGAATTTTTTGAGTCTCAGGTAGAAGCTTTGCTCTTTCAAATCTAGTCGCAAGATATTCCTTTGCTAAATTATATTCTTCCGTTAACGAGAGCTTTTACTACGATATTTGGCAAATTTATCTAACGCCCACTCGTATAGTTTATGTGGAGTAGTTATCTGGCGATCAAATGGGCGTTAAAGGCTTGCGCAAGTAGCATTTTTTTATCGTATTACACATATTCCGTCACATGGATTCTTGCTACGCACTGTGGCAAAAAAATGTCATTCAGCTGGCAGGCTAAAATCTTCTTCATGATAATAGATATTTACAAAATTCTTAAAATTTTTTAATTGTTGGGGAGCATCATCAGAAAAATAGTATATTTTAGCAGGATCATTCAAAATAGTCCTCACAAATTCGTTGATAATTTTGAAAACAGGTAAAAAATTTCTACTCGTGCAAGCTTTCAACGCCTATCTGATCGCTAGGTAACTACTCAACATGAACTGTACGAGTAGGCGTCAGATGAATTTACTAAATATCGTAGTAAATAAGTCGAAGTTAGATTCCTTGCATTAAAATTAATTAAAAAAAAACAAATAATTTAGGGCAATTAGGAATCGGCGCCGTAATTGATGCGCTTATATAACAGACCTTAGTGTCTTGAAATGTATTTCACATTAATGTATTACACGTATATACACGTACGTTTCGGCTAAATTCTAGCCTTTTTCAGCATGGAAAAACGATGAGTTTTCGCTATGCGATCTGCATACGTAGGAATCTTTGGTTATCTCCTATACATTTTCCATGGTTAATTAATATGTTGGATGGTCTCATGGAAAAGGAGACCTTGAAAATAATTGGTTGTGAGTAGAAATCACTAATACGTATATAAAATACAAATAATTAATATGGAGAGTTACCTCAGGATCACGTATGCAGAAGAATGATAATAACGCAGTATAAAGTCCAGATAAAATTATATAAAATAATATAAGGTAAAACGTGTTGTAAAGTCGATGATACAAAATTAAAAACGGACAAATTAACAACGATCTTGACAGTTGTGAGTCACAAATTAAAATGATACATAAATATTATAATTGGCGTCTAAAGTCATGGTTATTGTCGCTATTGTAAATAATCAGTGATTGGTTAAAAAACAATGGGAACAAGAACTCAATAAATCTGTGTCTGTGTTTAAATTAATGCTGTTCTTTTGACGTTTTATGGTTATCATCTCGGAAATAAATCGTTTGTTATAATTTCTCTCAATGTCTAATATTTTCACATTGTCTCAATTAAAATTACGATTGTGAAGCCTCGTATGTTCGGTTATCACTGAATTTGTGGATTTGATTAATATCATTCTTATGTTCTGCTATCCTTGTCTACAAGTTTTTCGACATAGGATGCGTCACAATCATCACATGATATTAAATAAATGATATTAAATATGTTCTTTTTTGCATTTACAAGAAGAGGATCTTTATGTACTTTTATCATTGAATACAATTTGTTCAGGTACTGAACTCTCCACAATAATTACTTGTATTTTAAATAAAAATAATAAATAAAGGGCGAATTAAGAGTCAATACGTAAAAATTATAGTCCGAAAATTGGTGAAACATGAAAGATTGAGTCAGTCTGAATATAAAATATAAAATAACATTTAATTAAATAAATTGAGAATCACATAAATAAGTATTTTATATACGTATTAAACTTTTATTTTATATACGTATTAAATGATTTCTACTCACAACCAATTATTTTCAAAGTCTCAATCTCTATGAGACCATCCAGTTTGTTAACTGGCTATGGAAAATGTATAGGATGTAACTACCTAACTTTCCAAGCGCGGACGTAGCTCGTCGGAGCCTCTCGGCGCGGGGCTTGAAAGAGGTTCGAGCAGGAGAGGTGAGATGCAGTTACGCGGGCGGTTGATTAAAATGAGAACAGGCGCAGTGAGAATCAATTATAATCTTTAATATGACATAAGAATTAACTATTTACAGAAGACAGAACAATTAGCTATATACAAAAGAAAATACGCGTACGCTGAGTCAACCAAGAACGCTATTTCGGATTCGTATGTACAAGGTTGTGTGTGTGTATGTGTGTGTGCGTCACGCGACGGGTCGCTCTGGATTCGTCGGTCGTGGGACGCGGAAGCGCGCCAGCCAATCCGATTGTCGCGGCGCGGCGATTTGCGAAATGTCGCTTCCCCGATGCAATGGAGAAGCGCGGAGTGGTCAAGGGCCGTGTCGACTCCAAGAACGCTTGGAAAGGTGGAGAACACTCCACCTTTAGCTCGTGTCGAGGCCCGCGGCTTTTATGGTGGTGAGTGGAGCCGGGAGCGGTCCGTGTGTCGTTGTCGGGAACGCCCGACGGTGATCGAGAACGATCCCTCGACCACCTTTTCTTACGATCACGTTGGCCGGAGTGGAATCGGGTGGAGGAGCGCGTAGCGGATCGGGACCGAGAACACTCGGCAGCGACTGAGAACAATCCCTCAACCACTTTGGCTTACGATGCTCTACCGGTGAGTCGGCTTTCGCGGCGCTGTCGAGAACGCTCGACGGTGACCGGGAACTGTCTCCCGACCGCCCTTGTGTGCACTTTGAAATTGCCAGGAACAATCTAGTGGATCGGTATCGGAGCAAAGCTCGGAGAGGCAAAAAAAAAAGGAGACGAGTCTTTCACTTGCCTCGTCTTTTATACTGGCTGTCGCTCCCGCTCGTATTGTTCCGGAGTAAATCGGCGCTTTTCGCTAGTGAACAATACGAGCGGGGGTTGACGTGGTTCGGCCCGGTTCGCGTATGTTCGCCGGTCTTCGGCGGAGCGGCGGTTTCCCGTGGGTTGCCTCGCGGCGTTTCGCGGGTCACGAATCGCCGGTGGTACCTGTGAATTATCTTTGGCTTGTTTAAAATAATGTGGGCGCACCGCGCCCTCCTCGCTGCTGCCTCTAATGGCGGGGTGCAGCGGCATCCGACGGAAGACCGGTCGGGAATGATGCATTGCGGGTGCATCGTTACAAGGAGATAACCAAAAGTTCCTACGTATACAGATCGCATAGCGAAAACTCATCATTTGTTCACGTTAAAGAAGGCTAGAATTTATCCGAAACGTACGTGTACACACATGCATTAATACATTAACGTAAAATACATTTCAAGACACTAAGATCTGTTAGCTATTTAAGCGCACCCATTACAGCGCCGATCCCTAATTTATTTGTATCATAGTAAAGTTCTCATTAACGGAAGAATATAACTTAGCAAAGGAATATCTTGCGACTCGATTTGAAAGAGCAAAGCCTGTACCTGGGAAAATCTCAAAAGTTCATAGTATTATTCCTCAAAAAATATAGTACGCTTATTGTAAAAAAATTTTCAATCTCTTTGGATTATAGAACGTACGAGAGTGAGAAAAAAATGAAAAATAAAAATGATTCGTAATGGAAATGATATTTATATAAAATCTTTACAAGATATTTGAGTAATGATAATACTCTCACATAAAAATAGAGCGGACTAAACTGAGTCGAAAAGTCCTCTACTATTTTGAAATTTTCGCAATAGTTAACAAGAAGACAATTACTAAATATCACCGAAAATTGGTATTCAATAATTTTTTACTCAAGTACTATCAACTTACTTTACAGAAAAACAGCACGAGACAAAAACTGTTTATTTTTTTTCTCAAAGAGCTCCAAGAACTTTTTCAGAATTTTTTGTCAATTTTCTTGTACTGCATTTCCTTATTAGCAATTGTTTTTATTAACATAAGAAAATACGGTACTAAAAAATTCTTAAAAAAACTCGGAACTCCACGAGAAAAAAATAAACAATTTTTCACTCGCTGTTTTTCCGTTATTCTGAAAGTTGATAATACTTGAGTAAAAATTATTGGAAACCAATATTCGGCGATTTTTAGTATTCAATATCTTGTTAACTATTGCGAAAATTGTAAAATGGTACAGGACTTTTCGACTCAGATTAGTCCGCTCTACTCCTATTGCGAGAGTTAATATTCTTACAAATCCTTATTCCCTAAATAATTGTGAAATTAAAAATATGTTTTTTAGTATCGTTATGAAATAACATGATTTATGTAACTCTTCAGCAGATTTAAAATCTATTAACGTAATAAATAATAGATTCAATATTTTGAAAAATTAAAAAAAATGGAATGAAAATTTTGACCATAACTAAATACGGCTTAAATTCCTTGTATTTCTACTAAGAATATTGGAAAATTATTTTTATAAAGATTAAAAGTGTCGATCTTGATGAAAACCGACTTTGTTTATTTCAATCAAATTTTTCGAGTAGAAACAAAAACTTGAAGTTTTTTTCATATTTTTTTCCTAATAGAGAATTTCAAGACGAACAATTTGTGGTCATTTTTTGTTTTTCAATAATTTAAATAGAAATTATGTTCAACTAAACGTTTACGAAATAAAATAAATTGAAAATATTAAAAAATTTGTATCTAGGAAACTAATGGAGATAACAATCTGAAAAAATAATTGAGTACATATTTCAATATCAGGAATATATTAAAAAATCGGGAAGAGTCGGTGATGAAGGCCATCAATTTGGCGTGGAATGATCCATGTACATATACTCGTATATGACAATCATTTGGCGAATAAAGTCATATGTAAGCAAAATCGATTTCGATACTGTGACAAAATTATAAAACCATTTAATACTATTAATATTTTTTCATGTAGGTGCTATATTTATTTTTTATTAGTCATGGCACGTGGAAGTCAGCTTAGCGAATATGAGAAAGGTAGAATTGATGAAATGCGTACGGGAAATAGCATTAGATTTATTTCACGGATTTTAGGCCGATCTCATAATGTCGTGCTGAATTATTTAAGAAATCCTGTGCTGTATGGAACGAAAAAAGGTATCGAAAGGCCGTCAAAGCTTTCGTCAAGAGAAAAAAGACGAATTATTCATAAAGCATCTAATTCAATAAAGTCGGCTGCTCAAATAAGAGCGGAATGTTCGCTTAACGTTTCAACTCGAATCATTTTGAGAACCATTCATGAAGCACCGTTTATTCGAAAAATGAAAATAAATACTGCACCAATGCTAAAAAAAGATGATAAGGCAAAACGACTGCAATTTGCACGAAACAACATGGATAGAAAGTGGACTGAGGTGAAAAAATTGAATTTTCTATCGGACTATATAAACATTTCACTTGTTTAACTGTTTTAACTGTTAAAAATTATTCATTAACTGCTTCTTCAGGTGATCTTCAGTGGTAAAAAGAAGTTTTGTTTAGATGGTCCTGATGGCTATAACTTCTATTGGAGGGATTTGAGGAAGGAGCCACTGTTTTTTTCTAAGCACAATTTTAGTGGCGGTACTTATATGGTATGGGGTACATTTTCAGCGCTCGGAAAGTTAATTCTTGCTTTCGTATCATCAAAAATGGACAGCGTCGAATATATTAAAGCAGTGCTGGGATTTAGTTGCACATTTCGACCGAATTTCAGCTTTGTTTCTGCTCCTTGTATCACCAACCCGCGCGCAGCTTAAATGCCGATCGGCATGTAGGCTGTGCACGGGTTGGTTACGGAAGGGGCAGGAACCAAGCTGAAAATCGGCCGAAACGTGCAACTAAATCCCAGCACTCTATTAAAGTATTTAAAAGCAATTTGTTGTCATTTCTGAAACGATTTCGTCGTATTCCCTTGATTTATCAACAAGATAATGCGGTAATACACAAGAATAATGCCATGAAAACTTGGTTTAATTAACATCGAATCAATGTCTTGGATTGGCCAGCACGATCACCGGACTGCAATCGAATGGAAAACGTTTGGGCTTTATTAGTAAGGCGTATCTACGGTAATGGCAAACAATATGAGACTATTGAGCAGTAGAATACTGCACTTATGGATGAATGGCAAAATATAGACCAGAAAACTTTTAATCAATTAGTAAAATCTATGAGGAATAGAATCTTTGAGTTAATTAATAAGAATGTGGTGCTCAGATTGATTACTAATTATTCTCATTGTTGTTAATAAAGCTTATTTTTTTAAATTGGATTTATAATTTTGTCACGGGACCAAAATTAATTTTACTTACTTATGATCGTATTTATCAAATAATTTTATGAATAATGGCTAAAACTTTGTACATAAAGGTATTTTGGAATATCAAATAACATAATGATATTACTAGTTGTAGTTAAAAAATTTTTAATACAAAAATTCTCAAAATAAAGAATTTTATAATTTTGTCATTGAGTGTATATACAGAGTGTAGAAAAAGTCACGGATCTCTTAAATATCTTGAAAAGTAATCATTTTTGAGAAAAATGTTTTATACAAAAGTTGTAGGGTTGAAAATGATCTATTGACTAACCTTATCAATTTGACCTTGGATGGCGCCACCAAGGTCAAGTCAAGGTCAAATTGATTTTCTTAAACACCCTATTTTTGATTTTAGAATCTAATAGCTGAGATCTCCCTCCCTGAGGGAGCTTTCCAAAATACTATAATAAAGCAATAAATAAAAGAAGGGCAACGAGCCAATTATAATGTAAGATATTTAATAATCGTATATATACAAACGTTTTGACACCGATCGGGTCATTTTCAATGTAAAACAACAAACATAAATTATCGGAAAATTTGGTCAAATTATAATGTCTAGTGAAAAGTTCGGTTGTATTCATAAAATGCGGTCCATATGTAAAAATATCGAAGGAGATCTCATCTCACTTTTCAGAATTCTACAATCTCACAAATAAATAATACATTAACATTGCGTTATAGATTAAATTATCGATGTACATTTATAGTAAATTAAATTAAAATGCAAATTAAATAAAACATATATACCTTATATTGTCTTAATGATGTAAAGTAGACGCCGATAGG
>NW_017256797.1:23685-27546 GCF_001594055.1 Mycetomoellerius zeteki | reverse complement strand
AAATCTAGTGGATAACCGTTATTTAAAAAAATATTTATTGCCTTAATCAAATTGTTTTGCTGGAAACGTGGATGACATAACCGTATAATTTTGTCGACCAAATTGCAAATGACACCCCTCTTATGACAAAGTGGATGATGTGAATTAAAATTTAGAAACCTGCCAGAAAACGTCGCTTTGCGATATAAGTCAAAAACTTGAGCTTGATCTTCCACAATCAACATAGTATTTAAGAAACTTAGTTTTCCATCTATGCCAACCTCCATAGTGAATTTTGTAATCTACTATGTAAAGAATTAAAAATGTTTAAGATGTCATTAATACTCTCAGATGGAGCCGTTAAGATAATATCATTCACATATCGAAAATAAAATAAGAGCTTAACAGGTAATTTTTCAATTGCTGTTCTTTTCGAAATCTTGCATGACTATATCCGCAGCAATTGGAGATAAAGGAGAACCCATCGGAGTACCAAAAATCTGTTTGTAAAATTTATTATTAAACATAAAAAAGGTGGAATTTAAAACCAAACGGACAGCAATTAAAAACTCAACAATTAAAAAATTTAGAGGTATAACAGTCTTCCCCGATATATAATCCTATCTTTTTGTAATACCATCAGACACCAATTCTATGGGAACATTCGTAAACAAAGAAACGACGTCCAATGATACCAGCAAATAGTCAGGTTCAATGCAAATATCTTTTAATTTTTCAACAAATTGAAAACTATTCCTGATGTAGCTAGGTGCTTCCAATATAGAATGGTTGATGATATTGTGCAGATATAACGATAAAATAATATAATGGACTTTTAGTAGATGAGACAATAATTCTTAACGGGTTCCCCTGTTTATGGATCTTAGTTAAACCGTATGCTCTTGGAATAATACCATCAGTCATGAGTAATTTTCGATATGTGGAATCGTCAATAAATAACGATTATTTCGAATCAATATTGACGAAGGTATATTGTTCGTGATACTCCGTTCTGAGATTGCTTATCGCCACATATTTACCTTTGTTTATAAAGTATCTATTTAAAATACTTTATAATGCTTACTGAACAGGAGCGTATATCCCTTTTAATGATGCGAGGTTGGGGTGATCATAGGAGATCTTACGCACATGTGACAGAACTTTTCAATCGAACTTTTAGGAATCAGGACAATGGTATATTTAAATCGACTGTTATTCGTACTGTACAACATTTTGAAGAATGGGTTTTGTAAAAGACCGTAATAGACAAGGTAGACCAGCAATAGCGACAAATCCTGATAAAAGATTGAATGTTCTACAGTCTTCTATCGAAGATCCGCGTAATTCGATTCGCAAAGTTGCACAACAACATGACATCGATCCTATGTCAGTTCATAAAATTCTAAAAAAGGAGATATTTCATTCATATAAGATCCATCTGGCGCAGAAACTATGTGAAGATGATTTTGATCGTCGCATTGAATTTTGCAAAAGTATGATATTAAATATCGATAGAAATCTTTTATTTGTAGTCAACATTATTTTTTCAGATGAAACTACTTTTGAGCTAACCGGGAATGTAAATCGACATAATTGCAGATAATGAAGCGATGAAAATCTTCATTGGATGTACGAGGCACATATCCAGAATCAGCAAAAAGTCAACGTATGGGCTGGAATTTTAAATGAAGCCATTATTGGGCCTTTCTTTATTGAAGGTAATTTAAACGTTGACAATTACTTAGCCATGCTTCAAGATGAAATAGTTCTGGCAATCCAAAACATCGCTCGTCAAAATTTCAATGATATTTGGTTCCAGCAAGAGGGGGCGCCACCTCATTACGATTTACGAGTACGCCAATACCTGAATGAAGATTTTCCGAATAAATGGATAGGAAGAAGAGGTTACATTGAATGGCCAGCACGATCGCCTGATCTAAATTCACTCGACTATTTTTTGTGGGGATATTTAAAGGGAAAAATTTATAATAATAAACCTCGAAATCTTAATGTCAAAGAATACGTCAACGAATAATAAATTTACGAATTTAGAATCATGCCTTGCGAATTCGGTAGAAATGCAGTCTTAAGTTTCTATAATCGTCTAGCACATTGTCAGACTGCGGAGGGACGCCAATTTGAGTATTTGCTATAATATGTAATATTCTTTTAACCCTAGCTCGCCATACTGGGGATGATACGTATCTAATGAGATTTTTCACATTGCAATTCTGACTTTAACTTTTTATGATGTAATTTAAGAATAAAATATTTCTTGTTTCATCTTTGTTTATTTGTTCTTGTCTTACTCTAGAGATATCAATTTTGCATGTGATAAATTAAAAATATATTTTCTATTCAGAGATATAACTTGACGAAGTTCCAAATCACGGTGGGGTCTAGCCGAGAAAGTAACTAAAAACTGGTAGGTAAGGCGAGCTGGGTTAAAGGAATGACAAATGCTCAAACGAATGAGAGTTGATTTAGATATACAATTGTCTTTATTTCTAAAAGATTGATTGAAAAGTCTTGTCGCTTGCGTAAGACCTCCTATGACTACTCCATCCTCGCATTATTAAAAGGGATATACGCTCCTGTTCAGTAAGCATTATAAAGTATTTTAAATAAATACTTTATAAACAAAGATATCTATGTGGCGATAAGCAATTTCAGAACGGAGTATCACGAAAAAGTATACCTTCTCAATCGCAAGTCACAGAAAGAATGAACTTGACAAGAGAGATCTCTAGCTTATGTAGTCTCCAGCTTGGTTGAAAGGGTGGGTAGGAGGGAGAGAGGATGAAAAGGAGTAGGAGGGAAGGAGGGAAGGAGAAGGAAAGGGTAGGAGAGAGGAGGATATAGAGATATAGACATTCGCGGGCACATACATGACTCATAAATCCAGTCGGGCAATCTCTACGTAATACCTTAGATAATGCTAATGCCGGCGGTTCCGTAACTTTCAACTCTTATAACTTGAAAAGTATTCATTAAAAAAATGCTTTATTATAGTGTTTTGGAAAGCTCCAGATCTCAGCTATTAGATTCTAAAATCAAAAATAGGACGTTTAGTTTAAAAAAATCGATTTGACCTTGACTTGACCTTGACTTGACCTTGGTGGCGCCATCCAAGTCAAATTGATGAATTTACAATAGTTCAACATCTTAACGTTCTGACGCTTCTCTCCGTTATGGCGCTTCTTAATTTAAAGCATTATGTTTAATATTAGAGGTCTTTCAATCTTATTATTGTTTATACACACACGCCGAGAAATGCGTAACTCTCTATACATATCGATTATTGCGAAGAATAATGCTAAGGTCTCGGTGGTCTAAAGGCTTAGGACGCTCGCACGGAATGCAAGAGATCCGGGTTCGACTCCCGGCCGAGGCATTATTTTTCACAATAAGTTTATTACAGTTTTTAAGTTGGGAAATTTGGGGGATTATTAATACGAGGGGCACTACTTATATTTTGAGCCTTGGCAACACTGAGTGTTGTCAGGTGCCATTTGACGTTTCCACTAGAAAGTTTGACATTTTTTATCATAACCTTCTTCAGAACGTTTTGTTATTTGAGCGCGATTTGTATTGTTTACAGTCACTTGAAAATTGTATCTCAGCGAAAAAATGGAATTAACTCGTGAAAATTTTCGTGCAATGATTTATTACGACTTTCGACGTGGATTATCAAGACAGGAGTGCATCGATCAACTTACTTCCATTTTTGGCGATAAAGCCCCATCCTTTGCCACTGTGAAACGCTGGTATAACGAATTTAATCGTAGTCGCCGTTCGCTCACCGACGAAAGTCGTGAAGGTCGTCCAAAATCAGTTGTTGTGTCAGAAAACATTGATGCTGTGCAAAAACTAATAATGCAA
>NW_017256797.1:7865-23619 GCF_001594055.1 Mycetomoellerius zeteki | reverse complement strand
GGTTCGAACGCATGCAAAAGTGTATAGATCATAAAGGAGAATATTTTGAAAAACAATAAAGTCATTTTCAATGACAAATTACTGTTTTTTTATTATTAGACTCAAAATATAAATAGTGCCCCTCGTATTTTCAGATTTGATTGCGTTGAAAGTCCGACAACCATATCGGCACGCAATTATAATTTCTGAAAATTAATTCATTTAAATGAATTTACAATAGTTCAACATCTTAACGTTCTGACCGTTATGGCGCTTCTTAATTTAAAGCATTGTAGTTACATTAGCGGTCTTTCAATCTTATTATTGTCAAATTGATAAGATTAATCAATAGATCATTTTCAATCCTACAACTTTTGTATAAAACATTTTTCTCAAAAATGATTACTTTTCAAGATATTTAAGGGGTCGGGGACTTTTTCTACACTCTGTGTATATATATATATACACATTCATATATGTTCAGAATCCAGATTAGGTTTGAATTTCGCGCCGAGTTTCGCGCGCGATACGTTATGCAGCGCGAGACGCTAATAAAGACAAAGCGTTCTCATAATAAATAATTGAGGTGCCTACGAGGCGGCCAATTGGAATACGAAAGAGATACAATTTATATTTTAACTAAATAACACAACATCATGGTTCTAGATCGTTCTAATTTTTATGTAACTTCAATGAATCGAATTCTACAAGATTCGAGAACGATTTGGAATCACGATATTATAAAAAAAGGGGTGTCATTAGTTCGCTCTCAATTTTGTGCCACACGTTACGTTTAATTGTGATATCAACGCGTTACATCGTGTTATCTCCGTTTCTTGCGGAGCCTGCGCAGGAAACGTGTAAAAGTTCTCAGTGAATTAAGGAATATTTTTAATAAATCGAATTAAGTCAGTGTATATGTAAAATATTTCAAAAACTTGCGTGTTGTCTACGTTACTCCATCCTGTATCCTGCGGTGTCGTAACATTATTTTTGGTCCTTCGAACCGGATTTCTTCACATTCTGGCGTGTATAATCAGCAGCATCACGGACTGTGCAGCTTAAAGACGTTTCTGTGCATAAACTTGTAAAGCATAAGGCGATGGAACAAAAGAAGGCAATGAAGGCACTGGTTGAAGCGCAAGTAGAACTGTATGGGCGCATCTCGCGCACATACGATAATTTAAGGAAAGTCGGCGCATTTAAACTCACAAGGGCATTCATCACCACTACTATCAATTTTCTTGCAAAGTAAAAAAAGTTTGAAGAACAGCATGATTGTCTTCGTTGGAACTATCTTGCTGATATCAAGGAACATGAATATCATACAAAGGATTTCGTGGAGACGATAGAAGAAATATAAATACGTCGAGCACTACCAAATTGCACGTGATGTTCAACGCTGATCACGACGGAAGGAGATTCCTTCAACAAGCATCTGATGATTGGACCAAACTTTGCTTTCGCTCGCTGACACGATGCATTCTGATGCGATGGTGATGGCACAGATATGTCTTCGTGGAAACATCGAAAAAATGTACCGACAAATCCTGATATATCCGGATAATCGGGACCTGCAGCGGATTATGTGGAGAGATGATCAGGAGGAGGCAATCAGCGAGCAGTTGAATACAGAGTAACGTATGGTCTTTCATGTGCTCCGTATTTGGCGATACGTACCTTGCGACAGCTGGCTGAGAATGAGGGTGCGTTATTTCCGAAAGGGGCCGTCGCGCTGCAGCGGGATGTACGTCGATGATATTTTCATCGGAGCGGTAACGTTGGAAGAAGTCCATGAAGTTCAACGTCAACTGATGGGCGTTTGCACAGCCGGCGGCTTTCCATTAAAGAAATGGGCTGCCAACGACGCATCTCTTTTTGTTCGGATGCTCAATCGGATTCCCACGCATGGCGGCAGCATCAAGGCCACTCGGCCCTCAGATTGCAGTGGCACCCGAGTTCCGACTCTTTCATGTTCTTTAACAAATTTCCCGAGATCATATTTAAGCGAACGATGGTGTCCTAGCTCCACCTAGATGGTGCACAGCTCTTTGATCCATTGGGATGGTTAGCTCCGGTGGTGGTACAGGCTAAGATTCGTATCCAATCAATTTGTTTGCAGGGACTGGACTGGGACGTTCCGATGCCCGACAACGACTCAATGGAAAACATTCTGCGGGAGCTCATGCAGCTGTAGAGGCTTGAGGTACCTCGGTGACTTTGGAGTTCCCCTTCCAGTGATTCATTGGAGATTTATGGCTTTGTGGATGCCTTCGAGAAAGTCTTTGGTGCGGCGGTCTATCTGTGGAGAAGAGAGGCATGGAGTGGACGATCTCACTTGTGGCAACTAAAACAAAGGTGGTTCCACTAAAACAGGTTTCACTCCCTCAGTTGGAGCTGTGTGCGGCAACATTCTTAGTGCTCTTGGTTTCGCACGTGCAGGACGTGCTCGGCTTGTCGAATAGTGAGACTCATCTGTGGTCGGATTCGATGGTCACGTTGAGTTGGATTCGAGGGTTTGTAATTGGATCCGTCACGCTGGCTGACATTTGTGGCGAATAGAGTGACAAAAATTCAAGGAGCTTCCTAACGCACAGTGACACCGTGTGATGGGATTGGACAATCTAGCGGATTGTGCGTCACGAGGCATGTCTCTCAGTGCCCTTGAACACTTTAATTTGTAGTGGAAGGGACCTCCATGGTTGACAGGCTACTCAAGTCCATGGACATCTGCCCCCCCATTCCTGGAAAATCACGACCTTTCAGAACAACGCAATAAGTCTCACATTTCAGCGACGCGTTCAATTCCTGTAGAGCCTGAAACCTTACAGAGGTATTCCTTCTTGCAGAAATTATTTTGAGTTACAGCTTGGTATCTTTGTTGGCGATTCTTGCGTGATGGCTCTCAGAGTCAAACGATGGAGGCCATCGTTTTTTTTTGTTTTGCGTAGGAGGAGAAAATCTTCGTACACCCCGATTAGGCAATCCTCCCTTGCGGGAGTTTGAACCTAACCTAACCGAAGGAAGATATCCGCGCGCGGTGGTTGTGCCGGATTCGGACTTCGTTTCTGGAGAGTGCGGCTCAGATCAAACCCGACTTTCGTCGAAGGGCTACTCGCTGTCGGGTCTAATTCCGTAAGGATAGGTCCAGCTTTCGCACCAGGTGACTACTCGACGGGACCAATGTCAATCTTGCCATCACCCATCCAGGTCCGCCTACCAACTAAAAACTCCCCCTTTTCCCTGCACTTCTTCCATGCACGTAGGGGATTGCCTCGGAACCACCGACTGGTATTACATCAGGGCAATCCCCGATGCATATGGGACGGCTCCCACCTGCCGTGCGGATCCTCCTAGAATTGTGATAGCGATAACCTATTTTAATTCATATTTACATTCATATACGAGGGTCGTCTGAAAAGTTTTGAGCCTAACATAGAAACAAGTAATTTTTCGGTCAAATTCAATTTTATTTTTCCACATAGTCTCCTTTTAAGTCGATACATTTTTTCCAGCGATGCTCCCATCCTTTTAATCCATTCAAATAATACTGAGCGTCTTGCTTTGCAAAATAGGCTACGGATACGATGACCTTCTCGTTCGATGAAAATTTCTGTCCTCCGAGCCAAACTTTGAGCCTAGGAAACAGAAAAAAGTCGCTGGGGGACAGATCTGGTGAATACGGTGGATGGTCAATTAATTCGAATCGCAATTCATAAATTTTTATCATGGCGACTGCTGATATTCGATTTTTTCCATTTTTACAAAAACATTGACATTGACTGGCATAAATGACTGTCAAACAACAACTAAGCGCCGGAAGTAGCTACAATTTTCGCAGGTATCTTTCAAAGTATGTACGATTATAGTACCAAAATTGTTTTAACGAGTAATGCCATCTTCATGTTGAGGCTCAAAACTTTTCAGACGACCTATGTATACATTATGTACATTCCTCGTCTAGTCGGAGGATCCCGGTGGGGGAGGGGGTGGATCGGGTCGAAGTTCTTTACGAATCCTCCTCACCCCCTTGTGTTCCCTTTCCGCTTCCTCCTTTCTTCTTATGACTATCTCGCAATAATTCGCGAATGCTGTCCACGCACTGGCGGAGCCCACGATGGCCCCGATCGCCCGGGTGTACTCTCGGTCTAAATATAAATCCAGACCGAGAGCCACGAATAAATTCCTTCTCTCCACTGCCCATAAGTGGAGGAGGGTGTGCACCGCGTTATCCCGCGCCGCCATACAGTGTTGACAGATCGGTGTTTCTGCCTTATTTATCTCAGATAAATACACTTCAAAACATCCATGTCCCGTAATCACCTGAGTCATACGAAACGTGAGGCCACCGTGAGCTCTCGCCATCCATTCGTGCAGTCGGCCGACAAGCGCCTCCCGCACCGCGGCTCCCGGCGCACCACGAGGTAGTTTCTCGTACCTATTTCGCCACCTATCGATCGATCTTTTAATCTCCTCTTCTCGGATCCTATCCATGATTTTAGGAGCCACGAATCCGTGCTGCCTTAGACACGCCCGTCGCCTCAAATACGATCGCCTAAGGCGATCGGCAGTAAGATCGAACAGCACCATACGCGCCAGTAACAGTGCCGTCTCATGTGATATCATTCTGTAACCCCTAATCATTCTCAATGCCAGCTGCCTTTGCAGCTTGGCCGCGTTTCTTCTAATGGTAGCATCGGTCATAACTGCTTGTGCCCAAATAGAGGCCCTGTACAACACGAATGAAAGCACTACTCCGGCGTAAAGACGACGCCTACACTCACCGGTCTCCCTATGTTGGCCGTTAGTCTCCCCAGGAATACCGCCATGCCGAGGGCCTTAGGGAGAATGCATCTGAAATGCTCCCTAAACGTCCATTTGGAGTCGAGGACCAGACCCAAGTACTTCATTGTGGTCTGGATCTCGACTTTCACGTTCCCGATTTTTAGCTTCGCGCGTGGCACACTCCACGCGAACCGAATCGTCTCAGTCTTGGTCATCGATACGCTTAGATCGAGCCGCTCTATTGTCCCTAGCATAACGGCAGCCCCGAGTTCCGCTCTGATTAACGCCAACCCAAAGGACAAACCCCTCCCCACAAGGAGGATATCGTCCGCGTAACATAGGACCGAACAGCCTATCGGCAGTCTAGTTCGCAAAACGGAGTCGTATCCGACATTCCATAATGTCGGTCCCAGGACAGAGCCCTGTGGGACCCCGCACCTCATCGGATATCTTATATATCTGTTTTTCCTGTCCATATACGTCAACCATCTGTCGAACAGATAGCTATCAATGATATTCCGGAGATATCCCGGAACCTCTTTCTATAAGCGCGTTTTTGATGACGCGCCACGGGAGGGAGTTGAAGGCATTGACAAAAGACAGCCACGACCACCACCCCCTCCCGCACCACGTCATCCAC
The DNA here is from genome assembly GCF_001594055.1 of Mycetomoellerius zeteki. Classification (NCBI taxonomy): domain Eukaryota; kingdom Metazoa; phylum Arthropoda; class Insecta; order Hymenoptera; family Formicidae; genus Mycetomoellerius; species Mycetomoellerius zeteki. The sequence continues at coordinate 18,215 of NW_017256797.1, read as the reverse complement.
CATTTCGCGTAACCTCCAAAGGGTATCCACCATAGATTTATTTGGTCTAAATCCATACTGAGATTCCAAAATATCTCCGGAACCATCCAGGAAATCTGTGAGTCGGCTGCACACAACTCGCTCAAGCAGCTTGCTCGCCTTACTTAGCAGGCAGATCGGCTTATACGATGACGGTGAACCGTCCGGCTTCCCTGGCTTCTTGAGCAGTACCAGCCGCGCAATCTTCCACTCACGCGGGAAGATTCCATCCCTAAGGCACGCCGTAAAGCACCTCATCCATCGTCCGACTAGGACGTTTATAACATCTTTCACTACGCGTCCATTAATCCCATTGGGACCGAGTGCCTTTCCCATCTTCATCCTCCTAGCGGCCTCCAAGACCTCCTCGCCCACTACCGCCAGAGTGTCATCCCACCGGGCCGGGGAGGAAGGCTCAACACCCCCATCCCCCGTATCCGCTGGGAATAACACTTCGACCACCTCCTCTACCACTGCAGGCTGGAGAGTCTCGGTGAGCCGGGGAGCACCCCCCGCAACTTATTAAGAACAATGCAATATGGCATACCCCAGGGATCCCTGTCCAGAGTATCCAAGAGGCCCCGCCACAGGCTTATCTTGGATCTCCTAATGGCACCCCTAAGAGCACTCCTCACGTCCCTCAGCTCTGCCCAGAGACCCCGGACCGTCTCGGAGTCCTTATACCTTTTCCGTCGTTTAATTATTCTTCTGCGGACCTGCATACAGCGAGTCCGCAATTCCGCGATCTCTTCATTCCACCAGTAAACCGACGGTCTACCGGTGGACCTCACACGCGGCATTGAGACGTCCGATATCTCCGCCAGTGCCCTGCTCAATCCGCCAGCTAGGAACTCAGCCGCCACATCCCCATGAGGGGAAGGGCAAGCCTTAATGCTGACCGTCGCGTTGAGAAGATCAATGTTTATCTTACTAATATTCCATCGAGGAAAGTACCTATCCGACTTATTTTTTCTAGGAGGACCAACTACGCATTCTTGTACCCTCATGAAAATGTAGCGGTGATCCGAAAGGGACTCGATGTCCACCGCCACCTGCCAGCCACCGATCATTCGCGCCACTGAAGAGGAGGCCATTGATAAGTCAATGCTCGACTCCCTCCGTGGATGCACGCAAGTGGGAACAAAACCATCGTTTAGCAAAACTAGGTCGAGGCTCCCAGTCCACTCCGATATGATCCTTCCCCTACTATTAGCTTTGCCCATATCGCACGCGGGATACCTGGCGTTAAAATCTCCTAGTACCAATACCGGCTTTTGCCCACACGACATTACCCGATCACCCAGGTCATGCAATTTCCTTTTGAAATAAACGTCAGGTAAACTGGGGGAGAAGTAGCAGCTAAACACTACCACTCTCCCCCATTCTACTGAGACGAATCCCTCCCCCCTATAGAGAGGAGAACATGGTATATCCATACAGGAATACTGCCACGTGATCGCGGTCGACGGCGGATCATCCAGCGATAAGACTCAACAATCACTATCAATCACCGAGTGCGGTTCGGAGATCGCAACAATTCCTAAACGTTCCTCCTCGCATACTCGCGCCACCAGGTCCTGCGCGGGCCTTGAGCTGTTAACGTTGACTTGTGCGATATTAGCCATTGGGAGGTTATCCTATCCTCCACCATAGGAATATCCTCCAAAATTTACTAGTCGAGTCATTTTCTCGCGCTCCATTTTTATTTGCATTGTAAATCATCGTCTCGTCGATCACTGCTTTCATCGGGCTATTATAGGGAGCACAACCGTCTCCTCCCGCCCTATGCCCAGCAGGCATATTTCTTCCCGCGCACACCGGACAGTGAGGTGAGGTCCTGCATCCACCAGCCTTATGACCTTCTTTACCACAATTGAAGTATATATTGCTCCTATCAATAGCGCTCCTACAATTGACCCTAGTGTGTCCGACAGCGAGGCACCTGTAACATTGGAGTCTCCTCTTCGCGAGAGGCACAACTCGTATTTTAGACCATCCTATTCTAAGACCGCCGGTCTTCGTAAATCCTTCCGCACATGTAATGGGGCATTGAATCCAGGCGGTGTTCATTCCTCCCCTTCCTGGTCTGAAAGGACCCACTTGAACATCCTTTGGCTGAGCCTTCCCATGTGTGCCACAGCCTCAGCAATCTCCCGAGCCGTAACTGACTCGTCTAAGTCGAGGAGGCCGAATTCCACCTTCCTTATCGGTCGCACAATTTTAATTCCTGCACGGGCTTTAAAGAGAATACCAAGTCGCTCCGCAAGGGAGTCAGTTTTAGACGTGGCGTCTTCCCCCGGGATCTCTACCAGAAGTCCCACAGATTGTGCTCGCTTTACCTTAGTGTTCGCGATGCCAAGTTTATCCAGAGAGACTCTGACTCTTGTTTCTTCCATAACATCCGTGTATGAGGGACCCCCCTCCTCGCATCAAATCATCACCGCAGCTGTGGTTTGCTTTCGCATCCCTGCACGCACTGCACTCTTGGGGGGGACCACCGCTTTTGTCCTCTCATTAGGGCGGACCCGAGAGATCCTCTCCGACATCGCCGCATTGTTACTGCCACCCCGCACCACTGTTGCAAATGTCCTACCTCTCTTTTGGTTTTTAATACGGTTTTCGACATTTGACGCCATTATATCAGAAGCATGCACTCGCGTCCTACCACTATCCTCGTCGCTCGGTATCACTTTTTTCTTCTTCCTGCTTCTCTTCCTAGTGATGATTTCCCATGGCTTATCTTTTTCGGGTCCAGAAGATGGGAGCCATTCAGTGGGATCCTTATCCGGTCTGTCTCCTGTTCGCTAGACATCGCCTCCAGAACAATACGCCCCTTCTCATCTATCAATTTTCTTTTTACCGAGGAACCCTCCAGGATAATCCTGGAAATCCCCCTTAAAGGAAGACGATGTACCGGAGGCAAATCTTCCGTTCCTCGTGAGAAAGTCCTGCTCCGAGAAGAGGCATGTGAGGGTCCGGCCACCTTGTCCACACTTGTGTCCTCATACTCACTTCTTCTTTCCCTCTCCGTTCCAGTTTGTAACTTACTACTGGTAAGTTCTCTCCTAAGACTCCTAACCTCCACACGGAGATTATCTCTATCCTTCTGGATAGTCACCATTTGTTTCTTTAGTGCCTCAATCTCCCGTTCTAGCTGAAGACACCTTCCACTTATTACTTCGGCCGGTTCTTGGGCCCTAGCTGTATTGACAGCCAGTTGCTGCACTGCCTGTCTAGCCACTTCTACACCAACGATAATCTGGTGTCTTAGATCACCCTTCATTGATGAAGTTTTCTTTTGGGCTCCATAGGCCGCATTTAGTACCCGTAATGTCTCAGTCACTATGGTCTTCGGTGACATTTGGAGAAACAGATAAGTTATTTCATCCACTGCCTTTTTCTGCTTATATGACAGTGAGTCGTCCTGGACACTCCTGCAATTTTCTCTTTTTCCCCATCTGCCGGTCTTTCTTTGTAATTTTGAAGAAGTCCGGATTGTCCAAGACATCGTCTTCATATCCGTCCATTCTGGTGGCATTCATCTTAGAAAACGACCTACTACCCGGTATGTTGCTACCTTTAGGTTTACGACCTCTCTTTTTTCCTCGAGGTCCAACGAGGTCCGTCGACGTGATGGAGTCCGTTGACATGGTCTCTTCAGTGATATCCATTATAATAGGCGCGTCGGAAGCCTCAGCTGCCGTGATAGGCGAGTTTATGATATCTCCGTCCATTACACGTAATCTCAGTTCCCTAGAAATTTTATGTTTGACACAATCCTGGGTCCAGGTCCCTTATCACTGGTCTTAGTTTCATTGTCTTAGTTTCATAATTATTAATACAATCTTCTGACTATTAAGGACCGTATCATCACCTCTATTCGCTTCACTTCCCCCACTGATTGATGACCTCTCTAATTTCAACCTGGGTTTCTCATACCTAGCAGAGTACTCTTTTGTGAATCAGAAGTGAGCGTCGTACATACCCCCCAGTCCCTGGTGTCACTTGTACCTTCAGCGGTAACCATATCGGCCGCGGAGCCCGCCGGCAACCACACGACCAGCCTCTCGCTTGATTCTCCTACAATTATGGAGGTCGATCGCCCGGTAGCGGGGACGCTACCCCCGGGAGACCGTGGCGAGGATCCGAACACCCGCTGTGTATTATTCTTTTTCCTTGTGCTGTCCATATTGTATATGTTACCGACGATGAAGAGATTGGGTGACTCGCCGGTAGATCACCCAACCCGTCTCTAGCTAATTCCGCGACCCTTATGCGGACGACCACTCGGTGACGACACCACCGAGCGACCTTCATATGGGGGTGTACCAAAGTCTAGGTAGTGTGACTTACCCCCATCCTAGCTATTACATCCTTGTCACAGTATGGACTCCCACACACCTCTAGGATAGGGAGTAAAACAGTAAAACCGAATCGAATAACCCACATCCTGGAGTTTTCATCCCGCACAAAGGAGATCTCAATCACCACCTCCGTGTCCGGCCCTTAAGTAGCATCCGTCTGATGTCGACCAAGTCCGGAACGAGGCCAGCAACCACTAACACATTTACCCTGGGTCTTTGCGATCGAAAGACACCACCGCGCGAGCACGAATGGCCAATACTGATCCAAGACCAATCTATCATGCCTCGCTCATGAGACACAATCAGATCAGTTTCGCGGGAAAAACGCGCCGCACACAAAGTTTCCGACACAGACCCGACTTCCATTGTCCTTAAACTGTACTTTGTCTATTCAGTCTTATAGCCTATGACATATTGTCTTAAAAGTTATCATACACATTTCATGTTCACTATTTACAACTATATACACCTTCCCTCAGTCACTAGCGTCCCTGCGCTCCCGTCTTGGCCGCTATTGAGTAGTTCACTCACCATCCATTTATCTCATAGCCGCGCACCTCTATGAGATAGGGGGACCTTTTATAGAGGGTCCAGCTCGTTGTCCGAGAGGTCGGGTGCAATCTCGGACACTCGGTCTCTTCCAGTAGTGCAAGGGAAGAGATTACGAGAGCTCAGGCACCGCGGGTTTGCTATACCCGTAGTGGAATCATATCAGATTGCGCCCGAATAGATCGGTCCGCATCGGAAATGATCCCACCCCTTGCGGGGAGAGGCCATCATTTGACTCTAAGATCTTATCCGTGTCAGAGGTGGGCCGAGCGCTCAAGAGTTGGATCAGGGTGATGCAGATCTCAAATTACGGAGATAAACACAATAACAAAGGAGAGACTAATAAGCAAGAAAAATACTCATCAAATTAAGCCTTGTGAACTCTCAAAGCATTCTCAGAATCGGAGACCGATTTAGACATTCACTTCTGACTTGCGACAAAAAACACCCTGTCATTCTATTTAAATCTTCCATACTCACTGTTCTCATAATTGATTCCTGCCATTTTAGGACGCTTCACGGGGGTGAGCAGCAAACCCTGGGGACTCCTTAGACAGCAATTTTGAATTCCCTGTGGGCGTCAAAAATCATATTCATCGATACCTCTGGTGCTTGCGATGGCGGGCGGCATTACCACAACCCTTGATGAGTGATCTTCGCGTGACACCGTCGCGTCCTTTCCAACATACAGGAGTGGACTATGCTAGTCCTATAATACTGCGGATAATTCGAGAACAAGGACATAGGGCGTACACGGCATACATCATTGTCTTTGTGTGTCTTTGCAGAAACACATCTTGAGGCAGTATCAGACTATACGACAAGTATCAGACTCTCCTAGCCGACGGTTCTACGACGGTTCATCTCCTGCCACAGAAGGTGCCAGATTCTCTACTTGGACTGCGGTACCAATTTCGTGGGTGCAGACGCAGATCTTCGGAGACTGTTTAGCGCTAGCAGCGCGGACGCGCGCCAGATCAGCCATGCCTACAGAGAAAATAATACAGTGGCATTTTAATCTACCTCGCTACTCCGTACTTTGGTGGGCTCTGGGAAACGGCAGTAAAGTCTCTCAAACATCATCTGAGGCGAGTAATTGGAGATTCCACTCTCACTTTCGAGGAAATGGCTACATTTCTCGCTCAGGTAGAAGTGTGCTTCAACTCACGACCTCTTCATCCTCTGAGCGATGATCTGGAGGATCTCGTGGCTCTCACACCAAGCTACTTTCTTGTGGGTTAAGCTCTTACAGCACTCCCAGAGCCAACACTGTCGAATGTGCCAATATGTCAACTCATCCTCTGGCACCACGTTCAGCAATTGCGCACACATTTCTGGGATCGGTGGTCTAAGGAATACATGCACAGTCTAATTACTAGACATAAATAGTGGAAAGATGTAATAGCGCCAAGATAGGACAGTTGTGCCATTTGCACAACGAGGTCACTCCACATACCAAATGGCTTCTTGTAAGAATCATCACACTGCATCCCAGATCGGATGGACATGTGCGAGTTGTCACGATACGCATTGCTACTTCCGAGCTCAAGACACTTGTGAAAATCGTTCTCTTCCCGGAGAATGTACGTGCTACAAATAATATAACGTAAGAAAGGGGAGGAGAGAAATTTGTTTGTAACAAATTTCTTTTATTGTTCGCTCGTGCGTGTTTCCTTATAGTATTTGGCCTATTTTGCCGGTTCAGATCGTTGTTGGTTCACATATATATGAAAGAATAAATCTACATGAGGAAGTCCGCGCAAGCGATTGAAAGAATCACCGTACGTTTACAACAGCGTACATATGATTAAAAATCTATACGTCTCCGCCGCTACATCAGTTGGTTCTTGCAGAGTTTGAATTTAGAATAGGATGTAAAGTAAAACCATAATCTTTATTGGGAACACAATATGTATTTTAAACTAACTTTAATTTGCAGTCTTATCTTTAAATTCATTCATTCATTAAATATCGCATTCACGCGACTTGTTTACAGCAAGCGTTTTACAACGCCCCACTGAGAGTTTTCGATGAACAATCTGCATTGATTGGGAGCACCCTTATCAATGTGTAGGATATTATCGAATTAAGTAGGTGGTGTTTCGTTGATAGTATCAACGAGACGGGCGGAATGTTCGGAATCTAGAACAGATTTGAATGTCGCGCTGAGTCTCGCGCGTGATACGTCACGCAGCGCCAGACGCCAATAAAGACAAAGCATCTTCACAGCAAATAATTGAGGCACCTATGAGCAAGGCGGCCAATTGGAATACGTAAGAGATACAATTTATATTTTAACGAAATGACATATGTCATGATTCTAGATCGTTCCAATTTTTACGTAACGTCCGTGAATTGAATTCTACAAGATTCGAGAACGATTTGAAATCACATTATAAAAAAGGGGTGTCATCAGCATCTCGCCTTCAGTTTTGTGCCGCACGTTACGTTAAATTGCGATATCAGCGCGTTATGTCATATTATCTCCGTTGATTGCGGAGCCTGCGTAGAAAACGTATAAAATTTCTCAGTGAATTAAGTAATATCCTTAATAAATCAAATTAAGTCAGTGTATATGTAAAAGAAGTCACAAACTTGCGTGTTGTCTACGTTACTCCATCCTGCACCCTGCGGTGTCGTAACATTATTTTTGGTCCTTCGAACCGGATTTCTTCGTATTCTGGCGTGTAGAGGATCGACTAAGAAAAAAAGTCCTGTAGAGATGCTAGTTTTTGCTTCGTTTTGGAGAAAATCACAAAAAAGGTAAAGCGTAGTTATGTCGATCCTGCACTGCCTCTGAAGTATTATCGCTGAAATCGTGCACGAAGACAATAATAATAATTCCGTTTTCAGGTAAAAACTTTTTTTATTTGTTTACATTTCTGCCTTTCTCCTATAAATTCGTCAGTTACTCGTCAGAAGCTATCGAATGAATTACTTCTGTCACAATATGCCACCTACATATTCTAACGTTGAATATGCTGACATGGCTTTCGTGTATGGTTTCTGCGACGGTAATGCCACAGAAGCGATGCGAGAATATGTACGCCGATTTCCAAACAGAAGAGTGCCGGATCGGCGAGTCATTACGACTTTTAATAGGCTGCGAGAGACCGCCTCATTTTCCATTCTTCAAGATCCATTAGGAGCGGATATGCAAGTAGAAAATCATGTCCTGCACCACTTTGATAACAATCCTGAGACCAGCGTCCGGAGAGCGTCAGCAGCATTGCAATTACCATGGCAAAGAGTCTACCGAATTTTAAAAAATGATAACCGCCATTCGTACCATATTCAAAAAGTGCAGAATTTATTACCTCAGGATTATTTCAAGACGTTGAATTTTAGCAATTGATTTTATGAGCAATTTAACAATGATAATTCATTTTCATCAAAAATAATCTGGACGGACGAAGCTACATTTACAAGAGGAGGAATTATTATATTTAATATATTTAATATATTATTATATATAATAATAATCATCATAGAAATTATATATCATGTATGGGCTCACGAAAATCCTAGGACTGTTAGGGAAAATAGGTTCAAGCATGAATATGCTGCTAATGTCTGGCTCGGAATTTGGAACGACTCTCTAGTAGGACCATTTTTTTTACCCGACAGATTAAATGCAGCCAGATATACTGAGTTTTTTGAGACTGATTTCTTTGATTGTTTAGAAGACATTCACCTGCAGCAACGGATTGAAATGTGGTTTCAACTTGATGGATGTTCAGTTCATTATGATAGATCTACTCGAGCTTGGCTAGACAGATATTACCCACGACGATGGATTGGACGTGGAGGAGTAGTATCTTGGCCACTCCGATCGTCTGATTTGACACCGCTGGACTTCTTTGTATGGGGAACCCTGAAGTACGAAGTTTATTCGTTGTCAATCAACTTAAGAGAACAATTGAGAAATCGAATCGAGGCTGCAGTGCACCAAATCACCGGATCACTGTTTGGCTGCAATACGAGTTGTCCGTACTAGATACAATGCTTGCTGCGAGAGGCCAACATTTTGAACAATATCTATATTAAGCAAGTGAATAAATACAATGTGAATAAGTAATGAGAAAGTACAAAAATTAAAACTACGTTTTGTCTTCCTTTTTTTACGGTTTTTTCCAAAACGAAGTAAAAACGAGCATATCTCTACCAGACTTTTTTCTTAGTTTATCGATCCTCTACGCACTCTCGAAGTTTAGACATTTAAATTCGGGACACCCTGTATGTACAGGGTGTTCCAGAGCAACTATACCAGGCTAATTTCTTGAAAAATATGTATTATATTTTCGTGAAAAATGTTTCAGACAAAAAATTGTCGACTTTCGAAGGAAACATAAGAGGGTACCATTGGTTTGACCTTGGGCGGCGTTGTTAAGGTCAGGAAATGGTCGCGTTGAATTTTTCAAATGGGACCTCCTATTTTTCATTATATTTTATTGTATCTTACCTCGAGGACTTTTCAATACACTGTAATATTTTTTCATTAAGTATTTTTCTAGTTATAAGGCTCGAAAGAGTTACAGTACAGCCTGCATTAGCATTACCCAAGGTGCTTGACCGGCGAACCTTTTGAATATTGTTCAGGATCATGTCTAGGATAACATTTGTCAAGATCAAGGCCATTGGAGATTATTCCTCTTATTTTCATTTTTGCACTAAAAATTCATTTTTACGTTGATCCTGAACAACATTCGAAAGGTTTTAGCCGTCTGTCGGACAATTTGCGTAATGCTAATGTCAGCTACGCTGTAACCTTTAAGCCTTATAACTCGAAAAATACTTATTGAAAAAATATTTTATTATAGTGTTTTGAAAAGCACTCTAGTTACAAGAAAATGTAATAAAAAATAGGGCGTTCCATTTAAAAAATTCAACATTGCCATTCTCTAACCTTAACAACGCCGCCCAAGGTCAAACTAATAGTATTCTCTTATGTCTTCCTCGAAGTCGACAAACTTTTATCTGAAACATTTTTCATGAAAATGCATACTTTTTAAGAAGTTAGCTTGGTACGGTCTATATATATATATATATATACAGGGTGACCCATTTTAACTTAGATAGCCAAATAACTCGAAACATCGCGATTAAATAAAAAAATGTTTAAAACAAAAATTGTTGGATATGAAGGGGCTGATAGAACTATGACCTTGACAATGACCTTGACCTTCATTTTCAAGGTTATTTGAAGGTCATGATCATTTTTTTAAATGGAATTATATGAATTTTTTTACATACTAAGTGTACAAATAAGTTTCTGGGTTTTTTGATCAATGAAAAATGCAAAATTTCAAGAAAAAACAAAAAGCGGCTTATTCAAAGTATCGTCCCTCGCTAGCTATACATTTTCGCCATCTCTCTTGCAATGCATGAATACCGCGACGATAGAACGACTCGTTTTTGG
>NW_017256797.1:0-7000 GCF_001594055.1 Mycetomoellerius zeteki | reverse complement strand
GTGTCGTTGGCGCCATCCATGTGTGAAACCCGGAAACTTATTTGTACACTTAGTAATATGATTCCTCTAATTATTCTGCATATAAATGTATTAAGGTAGCGATAAAAAAACCAATAGTTTACGAGATATTTTATATTTCATTGTGGCACATATTGATATAAAATATTAAATAATTCGTAAACTATTAATTTTTTGATAATCGCGCGCGTACCTTAATACTTTTATGGACAGAATAATAAGATGAATCAATTGGTGGAAAAAAAACACATAGTTGCTTTAAAAAAATATGTATGTAAAATGGATAATTTTTTTAAATAAGGCCGGCGTAGGGAGGAACCTCCCCCAGATTACACCGGGGGAGAGGGCCTCCACCGTCCGCGAGAGGAGGGGAGGACCCATCCCTACCGTGAGGGGCGGCGCCCACGGGCGGAGCTTCTGCAATGCCACCCGGTAGGCGCGCCCCCACGGGTTCTCGTCCAGGGTCGCCACGAGCTCCCCCCAGGCCCACCATTTCCTGACCTTAACAACGCCGCTCAAGGTCAAACCAATAATACCCTCTTATGTCTCCTTCGAAAATCGATAATTTTTTGTCTGAAATTTTTTATTGTAATATTCAAGTAACTCATAACTCGAAAAGTACTTAATGAAAATGAACTTAATATTATAGTGTTTTGGAAAGTTCTCGAGTGTTTTGGAAAGCTACAGGAATATGTAATAAAAAATAGGGATTTCTATTTAAAAAAACATTAATGACCTTGCCCTGATTTTGACAAGGTCACTCAAGGTCAAGTCCATATTTCCATCATGTGTCCCCCTTCGAGCCATGCTCGTTCAAATTTCCTTCAAAAAATTTTTCAATAAAATCATCGATTCGCGAGATAATCGACCATATCACTTAAAATGAAACATCCTGTGTATATATACAATATATTATATATATATATATAGGGTATCGCAGTTTAAATACTGCATTAAGATTTCTCGAAAACTACTGGCAAATATGGAAAAACGTTTCAAACAAAAGTTGTATGATTTGAAGGGGGACATAAGAAGGTACCATTGATTTGATCTTGAGTGGCGTCGCCAAGAACAGGGTCACGTCGATTTTTTTAAATGGAATCCCTATTTTTCATTACATTTTCTTGCAGCTTACGTCAACAACTTTACTTTTCAAAACATTGTAATAAAATATTTTTTCATTAAGTATTTTTCGAATTATAAGGCTCGAAAGTTACTGTATAGTCATGGGCAGGAAGGTAGCGACTCTTTTTTTTCGATAATTTTAGGAATACGCAAAAATTTTCAGAGTGCGATTCACCACCTATGCATATAACGAGCGGTTATGACAGCTGTCAAAGTCATGTAGGATCGAAGTATACGGGGTGATATCAAGAAACGTACCGCGAAAAAATACCAATTGAATATCACAAGATTAGGGTAAGTTTTAAAGAGTAAACCAATTAGATAAATTTATTTTGTAAATTTATTTATATCTTTCACATGAGTTTGACATTAAAAATTAATATTATAAGATAATATGTAATGAAATAATAAAATTATATATCATACGATAATTTTTTATGGAAAATGTAACTGTTCGGGATTCTGAATACAGAATAGCACTTTCATTTTTGTTAATAATCTGTAGAGATGGCTAATTGGCTGAGTTTTATTCTGATTTGCAGCCTTTTCATAAATCTTCCTGTTTCAAAATACTCGCGTATAAATCCTTCTCAAGTGTATTTATACTTAAATTATATGTTAATATAATAATTATAATTTTTCTAGTTTTATACTTTATGTTAATCAATAATATTTCAATAATACTTTAATATTTTATGTCACACGATTAAAAAAATATTATTAATTAATATAAAGTATAAACCTAGAAAAATTATAATTATTATACTAATATATAATTTAAGTATAAATACGCTTGAGATGGATTTTTACGCCAGCTTTTAAAATAAGAAAATTTATGACAAAGATGCAAATCAGGATGAAACTCAGCCGAGTTGAATCTCTACATATTATCCGCAAAAATGTCCTATAAATGAAAATGTTATTTTGTATTCAGAATTCCGAGTTACATTCTACATAAAAAATTATTATATAATATATAATTTTATTTTTTATGTGTTATTATTTCATTACAAATTATCTTATATTAATTTTTAATGTTAAATTCGCGTAAAAGATGTAAATAAATTTACAAAATAAATTTATCTAATTGATTTATCCTTTTAAACTTACCCTAATTTTATGATATTCAATTGATATTTTTTTGCGACGCACAAGATGCGTTTCTTGATTCACCATGTATACTTCGATTCTATATGACAGCTGTCATAATCGCTCGTTACGCATCGATAGATGGAGAATCGCACTCTGAAAATTTTTGCATATTCCAAAAATCGAAAAAAAAGTGTCGCCTTTCTGCCCATGATTGTACAGCCGGCATTAGCATTACGCAAGTTGTCCGACCGACGGCTAAAACTTCTTCAATGTTGTTCAGGATCACATCTTGGATGACATTTGTCATGATCAAGGTCATTGGAGACTATTGTACTTCTTATTTTCATTTTTACGTAAAAATGAATTTTTTGCAAAAATGAAAATAAGAGGAATAATCGTAATGCTAATGCCGACTGTGCTGTAACTTTCGAGCCTTATAACTCGAAAAATATTTAATGAAAAAATATTATATTATAATATTTTGAAAAGTTCTTGAGGTAAGCTACAAGAAAATGTAATGAAAAATAGTGGGTTCTATTTAAAAAAAATCGACGTGACCTTGACCCGGCCTTACCCTGATAGCACACAAAATCCCAAAGACATTTCAGGAACGTAACATTGCAACCTTGAAATCATTTTAAGTAACGTTGCGCAAGGTTTCTGCAAAGTTTCATTTAGGTTATAGTAATGTCAAAATGTCCGCTTGAGTTAAATTTATAATCATTCAAATAGATTGCAGCAATCTTAAAAAAACGTTGAAACCTTACAGAAATTTTCAATAAATGCTGTTGTCTTCTAGAAACGTTGCTAAAACTTTATAGAAATGCTACTTTATGGTTTTATACACACATATATATATATATATAGTATAGTAGCATTTCTGTAAAGAATAATTTATATATGTGTATAAATATATGTATCTGATAGGGTAAAAAATTTCCGATTATATTTGTTTATTATAAATATAATTATACATATATTTCAACAATACAGTCTGTTCAACAAGAACGTACGAGCTGTTTCTCCTAAAAAAAACACAGAATTGTTAAAAATTTTATTTGGATCTATAATATTATTAAATTCAATAAACTAAAATGCGTTTACTTAGTAAATTGTTCAATCTCCTTTGTTATCGAGTATGGCCTGGCAGCGTCGGGGCATGTTTTCCACGAGATTTTCAGCCATTGCCTCAGGAAGATTTCTCCAGATTTCCCGTATATGACGAACGAGCTGCTTTAAATTATTATAAAAACCTTCTTTTCTCTCTGAGTTTCTCTCTCACCTTCATGATTGCCCACACGTTTTCGATGGGATTGGGCATCAGGCGACTGGGAAGGCTAATCCATTGTAGTGATGCCATTTTCACGTTTCTACTCCGTACACGCACGACTTCGGTGTTTTGGGTTATTGTCCTCTTGAAGTACCCATGAACTATTATATTATCTGAGCTAAACCACCTTTGAGCAGATTTCAATAAACACTTATGATAAATCATATTCATTTCCTGTGCATTCAGATTGTCTGTGAAAAGATGTAAAGTACCAAATCCCTATTTACAGAAATATCCCCATACGTGTACTTTCACTGGGTGTTTTACTGTACATTGAACAACGGAATCGTGACGAGTTGACCACGCATACCTTCTGGGAATCCAGGCCCAAAAGGATGATTCATCGGTAAAGATTACATTGGCAAAATCACGGTCAATATTAGCCTTTGCCTACTCCAGCCGTTTTTCGACGTGTTTTTCGCTTAAAAAGATTTTAACTTTGTAGATCGCCAACCGTATTCGAAATCAAGCAATCGTTGTCTAATAGTATTAAGGCTCACATCTATACCCTTTTTCAATAAAAGATTTTTTGCTCGTTGTAATGAACACCCAGGATTCTTCTCAAATATTTTAATGATAGCTTTGTCGTCCTTTTTCGTCGTTGACCGTCGGGTGCCACGTTCCGGCTGATCGTCGACATTTTTTGTTTCGTTGTAACGTTTCACCCACTTCCTGACGAATCCTTCTGACTTTTTCATGTAGTGCCCGGCAGCTGCATACGACATTTTCGGTCATTTCGGATGTGTGCAAAGGAACACTGCTTCAAAACGACTTGCATACGCAGCACTCATTGTGGTTATTTGATCTGTTACAGTCAAAACAAGTCACACTACTCATATGACCTCAAAGCATTCTTCCGAACTGTTCAGAGAATCGGAAAAACCAAACTTAACATCTGTGCGTCATCTATTAATGAAGTGCGGAACCGTACGCTCTTATTGAACAGATTGTATATAATTTTAAAATTAACTTATATAACATTGCACATGTCATATATATATATATACAGGATGATTACTAATAGTTGTACCAACTACTTACCATAAGACTTACCTACTGCATGACTTACTGACTGCACTTGTAATTTACTAAACGCTCCTTAGATGGCAGTTGCTTCGTCCGGCGCGCGAGCAGGTCCGACGTACGTACAAAGATCCTTGGTGAAAAATTTTTCTCAGATCTTATTTGTATAATTTTTCAGAATATCTGTGTGATTTTATAATCTTTTCAGATTTTTTTATAACAATTGGAATACTTTTCATAAATATTTAGAATGTCTACATCTTTTTTCAGAATTTTTTAATTTGGTAATTATAAAGTATCCTAAGATTTTTATTATTTTTTGTTCTACAAATTTCTGATAAAGTGTTATAAAATCTAAAATAGTTAAAAGTATTTTTTTTAAATTGTGGAATGAGAAATCTCAGAATATTTCAGAATTCACATGTATGAAAAATTCAAAGAGAAGATGTACACTTTCCAAGTAAATCTAATGATTTCCGAAAAACGTTCCAATTCGTATAAAGATTATGAGAAAAACTTTTATCAGGGATGTTTTCGGAGAAAATATGATAAAATATGAAAAATTCTCATAATTATAGAATCGTTCTGAGAAGTTATGAATTTTTTAATCTCTTGTTGGAAAAAGATTTAAGAAAATGTTAGAAAATCTGAAGAATTTCACATAACTTCACATGCGAATATTCTGAGAAATTATGAGATTTTTTATTTCATGTTTATTTTTGAAAAGTGTGAAAAAATATTAGAAAATCTTAAAATTTTTTCATATTTTCTCATAGGATCGTTCTGATCGAGATATTATGAGGTTTTATATTTTATGTTTTGGTGAAAAAATGTAAGAAAATTTGAGAAAATTTTCACATAAGTTCACACACTCATTATTCACAAATTGTTGGCATGAGAAATTATGAGAACAGTTTTTCCAGAGAAAGCTGTGCATACTCCGTTATTTGCGTTTATTACTCAGATTACTACTTTTATTTATTAATCAGGTTAATAAATAAAAGTAGTACATAATAACGCGTAAATTGAAATATACTAAATACATGCATTTTAATAATTTTTATCGCAACTTGTTAATACTTATAATCCTCTGAATTTAAATATTATTTCTAAAGTATTTTAAATTTTAAGAACTTCAGAAATAATATTGAAATGTAATGCAAAACGATGAAAGCTAAAAATAGTAACGTGGATTTCCACATCATCTTCGAGGTTCCACGCTTGGCGCGTTAGGTTTTTTAAAGTGGACCTTTGCCTGGAGCCGTATCGTGATCATGCGCAACATGACAACAATCTATCATATTTTTAGAGCCAAACAAATTGCAATACGGCTGTCGTCGCTGTGGGTATGTGCGAGCGTAGGGTGCCGCAATTTCTCGCGCGAATTCTGAGAATTTTAGAAAAAACTTTCAGTCTCCCGCGGAAAAGGATTATCTGTCGATTTTCAATTGTTTCTTATTTGTTTCTTTCAACTGTTTTTTCTGTCTCGCCTCGATCTCGTGTGCTTCGTAAAACGTGCGTTCAACATGGCTCACAATTTTACAAATATTTAAATGTGGGACATGATTAAAGTTTATATAGAATGCAACGAACGATCGCGAGAAGCTGTGACACTCTATGCTCGCAGATACCTAGAGCGACGACAGCCGTTACAATTTGTTTACAATGCTGAAGATGAGGCTGCAGAGACATGGTCAGTTTAGACCTATGAAGCCTGCAGGTACATATTTATAAAAGTTTTTGGTAATCCAGCAAACGAAGATGAATTGAAACTTGCAATTCATTTTAATTTATCCGTGTTGACGCTTTAGTATTTTTTTAATTGAAATGGATAGAATTGGATAGAATTATATTATTTTTGGATTGTAATAAATTGGAATATGAAATAAGCTATTTATCATGTTGAATTTGGATGTACTCAAATCCGTATTATATTGTTTTTGGATAAAAATGATTTGAAATACAAAATGAGCTGTTCATCAAGTTGAATTCGGACGTATTCATATTCTTATTATATTATTTTTTGATTCAAATAGATTTATTTTTGAACTTAAATGAACTTAAGTGAATCCATTTGAATCAAAATATAATATAATATGAATATGAATACGTCCGAATTCAACATAATGAATAGTTCATTTTATATTTCAATTCATTTTAATTAAAAAAAATATATAATACGAACATGAATACATCCGAATTCAACATAATGAATAGCTTATTTCGCATTTCAATTCATTATAATACAAAAATAATATAATTCTATCCATTTCAATTAAAAAAGTACTAAAGCGCCAACTCGGATAAATTAAAATGAATTGCAATTTTCAATTCATCTTCGTTTGCTGAGAATATAATTTTAAATATTATATTCTTTTACTATTTCCATACTTCGTACAGGGCGACCACGGC
>NW_017256796.1:0-545 GCF_001594055.1 Mycetomoellerius zeteki | reverse complement strand
GCGATTGGTTAGTATATACATATTAACGAGTATATACATATTAACAAGTGTTAATGAACAAGTGTTATACATAAAATCATAAAGGTTACATTTGAATACGTAAAGAAATGTAAATTTAAATTGATTCGTAAGATCTATTTGCATGTACTTAAATAAATTTAAAGTGAATAATTACTCATTAGAAACACCTGGTTCATCCGTGTTATCGGTCAAATTAAAACCTGTTGATGATAAAGCTTTTTGATGTTCCGTAACCTTTATAGTCGTATCGTCGCTTGTACTTCTGCTCGCTTTAGCCATACCAATATTTGAAATCGGATTGAAAATGCTAAATCTATATAAAGATTAATGAAAAAAATAAGAAACGCGATAAAGAAATTAGTTGTAATTATGCACAGAAGTTCGTTATAAAATTTCCTTATATTATTTTCTTTAATTGAAATATACTTATTGCACACTTACTCGCTCCTGTGCGTTTGAAGGTGGATCGCTAAATTACAATTTTCACGACACTTCATTATCGCCCTACACATATTGCATATTGC
>NW_017256795.1:0-1164 GCF_001594055.1 Mycetomoellerius zeteki | reverse complement strand
GGCTACGATCTCTCCTTCGACGACGTGGTGGTCCTTCCGGACGATGGCGTAATATCCGCCCTATCCGTGTCATCCTCCGGGTCAGCTCCTCAAGCATCTCTTGGAAGTCGTCCCGATTGTGTTTTAGATGGACCCAAAATATGGTAGGTGAGTCCACCTTTATGATTTTTACTGTCAGCGGGCTGCGCGCCAATTCTCTTGTATTTATGCATTGAATTTCCATATTGTCTATAAGGGAATTGTTATATTTTAATTCCTGCATGATGCGTTTTATTTAAGAAGAGAAAGTACGAAAACTCGGAGTAAGTTGATTGAGAGAGAGAAGCGTCAATTGTAGTCTCTTTTTTTCTTAGCCTTTCAGTTCAAGAGTGTACGCAGAATCTTCTTTTGGGGGAAGGGTGGGGTAAGCAGGCGTTGGCGCGCTGCTTTTTACGAGGGCTTGAGCTTGAATGTCTTCGGTTTTGTTGAGTTCTAGTTTATTAAAATCCGAATTGTCGGTGTTTACGTTTTTAGAGTTTTCTTTTCCTAAATGTAATAGGAGCTGGGTGAGCGAGTCCCATATGGCCTCTAGTAGGTACATTGACCACCCGTATACTGTGTGCAGGGCATATCCGTGTACCACTGTATCTAATACAAGCTTAATACCTTTCACTAATAAGTATATTCCCAAAAATCCGGCGCTTATATTGCCGAAAGTTAGAAATTTACTCCAAAATTTTTGCCAGGTAGAAATAGCGATTTTTTCAATTGATGCTTCTTAGATTAGCGAGTGATCCTCCATGTAATATAGTTGAATGTCCCATTATGCCTCTTGCCACTGTGTTAAGGACCGCAGGTCGCTCTGCGGGGAACATTATATGATCCTTGAGTTCGTCTAAATCATTTTGTGAATATATTCCACTAGTGGCTAACGCCCCAGGACTAATATATCTCCAGGATGGTTTCGTCGACGGTTTCATGATAGTCGGTGGTAGTGTTTCTACTGGTTTAGGCATAAATTTATACCAAGAATCTCCCAAAAGGTACATAGTGGGTGCAAAAGAATTACAAGTGATTTGAGTCTCTTGACGCAATAATACATGTGTTTGCGGGGTTAAAAAATATGTGTGATTTCCTCGTAATACCGGGAGTTGTTCATGTTACGTCCAAGCCCCTGGAGATTGG
>NW_017256794.1:0-839 GCF_001594055.1 Mycetomoellerius zeteki | reverse complement strand
CCTAAATAAACTTGCAAAAAGAAATAATAATATTCTGCGAAACCTATCGATAAAAATCGCTCGAAGATCGCGATAAGCGCTGGCACGCCCGCCCTCCGCGTCGGGAGGACACAGGACAAAAATGCTGCGCAACTTCGATCAAGTCGCATGACCCTTGTGACGGACGGTGAAAAACGTCACGTCACAATACGTATATTCTATAGTATTTCCATGGTGTTGTCGCACAGTTATTTATTCCCTTCTTTACTTGCTTTTATGTACCAGTTTATTGATCAAATTGTTTGTGAATTTAATTGTAATATTACTTCAACTTTAGTTCAAGACTATGTTAAAAAACTGATAAATAATCGGCGCGCAGTTTGCTTGAACTGCAAATTCACGAAAATTCAACGAAAATATTATTATAGACATTAAGATCGCCTTGATCGAATATAGCCCTCTTCACTTATTTGTGTTTAACATTTCTCGGTTCATTTTTACAGAATATTGTTAAAATTTAAAATTACATATATGATATCCCGGTGAAAAAGTTTCGCTGAAATTATTCCACGTTTTTGGAATCACGTTTTGGAACATTTCAGCGAAATTGTTGAAAATTTGCTGAAACTTCACTGAAAGTGAATTTTTCAGCTAACATACTGAAAAATCACTGAAATCCAATCGAAATTTCTCTGAAATTTTTTCTAAAATTTGTCTAAAAATTTTACTGAAATTTTTCTGAAATTTTGTCGAAAGTGAATTTTTCAGATAAAAATTGTTGAAATTAAACTGAATTTTTTTTTAAATTCTAACTGAAATTTTGTTGAAAAACGTTCCAAAACGTGGAATAATTTCAGCAA
>NW_017256793.1:0-1220 GCF_001594055.1 Mycetomoellerius zeteki | reverse complement strand
ATATTTATATCAAATTTGAGCATTTTTATATTATCATCGAGATTCTTATTTTACTTTTATATCGCCTTTATGCGTTTTTCTTAACTTCTTCTACTTTCTCAAATTTGATATTTTTGAGTAAATACCCTTTTTTAGCTTTTAATAAAATAACTTAAATCTTAATTTTCTTTTTTACAGGTACTTGATTTTTCCCTGCGGATCTATCAATGACTCCGGCTCACATGAATAATTATTAGGACGACTTTTTTATATTTAAGGAATAATATGGTAAGTATATAAAAAATTAAAATAATTAATAACTAAATCGCTTTACGCCTATCCTTCGCTTTTTCTCACGCGGTCTTTACTTTCGCATTTTATTTTCCGCGTGAAGCTCGCTTTTCGCTTGATTCGCCCTTTTCGCCCACAGAGCTCTATCAGAGTCCGCAACGTTTCGGTGATCGAGATTTTCCGAAATCGTTTTATTTTTCGCGTCTTAAAGACGCGAATAAATTCCCTTTAGGAATTTTATGCCAATTTTTTGACATTTGGGTGTTTCAAACACCTTCTTTGATTTATATCAAAGAATTAATTTCTATTACGGGTTTTTTCCCCTCGTAATAGATTTTTACGACTCTTGAGCTACAATAGCTCCTAATGAGTCTAATTAAGCGCCACATAAGTTTTTTAACGGATTTTTTCCAAAAAATATAAAATTAAAATAGGTAAAAAATGAATTTTTCCCAAAATGCTTTTTATAATGTTTTTAACATAATTAATTGATTTTTTCACTTTTTCGTGATTTATTAGTAAGTTTCATGTGGACGCTATATGATATATAAAATTTAATAATTTTTTGTAATGAGCTCGTTTCGGCTCTAAGTTGCTCCTATTGAGCTGAGACTATTTTTAATTGTTAGTAATGCATTTAAGCTACCTGAATAAATTGTTATTAATTGAAAATAAATTGAATTTCCCGAGATTCAGCTATTTCCCGGTTAAGATGAGCTCCTATGTGGCTCTATGTTTTTTATAATATAATTGCGTGTCTTACGCCTCTGAAGGATTGATTAAATTATTGGTAAAAATTGTTGAATATATTTTTTAATGAAATCTTTTATAAATATTTTATCTTAAAATTATCTTATGATCTATTATCTCTTAAATCTAATAATATGAATGATAAAAGTCTTTTTTATATTTGACACTTGGGGGGTGAGCTTAATTATTTGGAGGGCTCT
>NW_017256792.1:0-681 GCF_001594055.1 Mycetomoellerius zeteki | reverse complement strand
TTTAAGTTTGACGCTTTATCCCGAAAGCATCTTATATATAACACCTCATCTCTTCAGAATTTAAATAATTCCAATTCGTTTTCTTTGGAATATGCATAATTTTTATTAAATGCAAATTTGTTTATATTTGTTTAGTGTTAAATTTCACTGTGATAAATTTATAAAATAGCTAAAGATAAACTAGTTAATATGCTTATATTTGTGCAAAAAAAAAACATTTGGATTTCTCTTGTTTATTATTTATCGATGCATCCAGCCATTCTGAAGAATTGTCAGATTTTATGAAATCTTCAAATGCATTTGTGAGATTTTGAATTAAACAGCAATATTCTCGAAAGGTATATTCCTGGGGTTGTAACACTTACGGCGAACTGGGGAACCTCTCTTCATATAATCAGATGAATTTCACGCCTGCTCTAGTGAATATACCGATTAGGACACGTATTGTGGCTATCGCGTGATGGAGCCACCATTCCGTCGCTCTGAGTAGTCTTGGCCAGGTAAGTAAAAAGTCAAGATACAACAATCGTCCATTATTACAAATTATGTAGCCCATTTAATTTAGGTGTACTCTTGGGGACAAAGTAATTATGGGCAAACGGGTAACGGTATCAACACTTCTTATCAGAACGCACCTAGGCAAGTGGACTCTGTCTTAGGTGAGAAGAAAGTTATTGGCAT
>NW_017256791.1:0-421 GCF_001594055.1 Mycetomoellerius zeteki | reverse complement strand
CCACTTTGATCGAAAATAACTTTCTTCTTACTTCTTCTTGAGGTTTCCACGGGTGCTTTCTGTATGAAGGTTATCCGTTTCGCGGGTTTTCTCCGTTGTCCATATCCATTCTTGGAATGCCAACTTTTCGTGAACCTTGCAGTCCACTTCATCAGGGCGAGGAGCAGCCTGATACAGTATCAGAAGTGGACTGCAAGGTTTACGAAACGTTAGCATTCCAAGAATGGATATGGACACGGAGAAAACCCGCGAAACGGATAACTTTTCTTCTTACTTATTTGTGTTGAAGCACTCAGCTCGTTTCACTTAATATTATTTACTATAAAAATGTTAAAAATGACCAAAATGTTATTTTTTGCTCATTTCAATCCAATTTACAAAATCTTGACGCGCTATGTAAATTCTGACAAATGTTCAGTGG
>NW_017256790.1:0-994 GCF_001594055.1 Mycetomoellerius zeteki | reverse complement strand
TTCTATCACGTAACATTTTTTAAATTTTTTGTCTTTAATTGTAGTTTTGGCTTTTTTCATAATGACAAAGTCCGTCAGAACATCTAGCACGCTACTGAATTTGTCGATACAGAGGCGCCGTCATTATCTACGCTGCACCGTCATTACCTACCGAACCGCGCCTGCCCGGCCTGCCCATGCAAAGTTTGCCCACGCAACCCGTCGTACTGCCTAGTATGTATTTGCAACACCCTGTACATAATTCGTCTCTTGATGTTCATCGAGTAATAAAGGATAAAATTTCTCTTCGTTCTACTTCACTACACGATACAACACGCACGACATAAAAGTCATGAAACATTACAGTACAAGGGTAGTTCGAATAGTTCTCGGCCTGACACAGAAATAACGCTACAAATATCAAACTGCTATAATTTTAGACAAGTTTGAAGCAGTGAATCATCAAACTTGTCTAAAATTAGCAGTTTGATATTTGTGGCGTCATTTCTGTGTTAGGGCGAGAACTTTTCGAAGTACCTTCGTTTGCAGTTCGCTTGACTTGCATCGACGGGCACTAATAATCAATCTGCTAGAGTGCGCTGAAGTTAACATTAATTAATAAGTTGGTAATGCTTCATAAACACCTTGTAATATACCCAACTGAAAAATATTCAAAAAAGCTTTATAATATGATAGAATATAATATAAAACATAATATAACACAGCCTTTATACAATAATATACTAGAGTGCCAAACATTCTAGTTGTAAAATTTCGAAATTGTCATAACAACTTCAAATTCTACTAATCAAGACGCATTTAACTATGTGCGTTGATATCAAAACATAATCAAACCATTTTTTTGTGCATTAGAGATAATAAAAGATTTAATTAAAAAAAAAAAAATAAAAATATTCTTTCAAGGCGCGCTCACCAGATTAAATCAAACAATACTCTCAACAAGCCTTTATGAGCCAACACTAGATTTTAATGTGAAAATTAAAATTACATGGAT
>NW_017256789.1:37524-37755 GCF_001594055.1 Mycetomoellerius zeteki | reverse complement strand
GAGTGGGGCTGGACACCCTGTATATGTGTGTATGTATGTATATACATACATGTATATACATACACACACTATACACTCATAAAAAAAGTAATGTAAAATAAATAAAATGTAATGTTTCGTGTAAATTGATATAGGGAATATCTGCGTAAATATCTGAGCAAAAAAAATTTGTCTTTTTTTATTAAACGTAACAAGTAGACTGCATGTAGCTACACATGTATGTGCAATATG
>NW_017256789.1:35753-37495 GCF_001594055.1 Mycetomoellerius zeteki | reverse complement strand
GGGAAAGACACTACTACGGCCGTGTACTGTCAGTACTGAAAATCTAATATACATATAGCAGTATACGTAATAGTATTTTTCCCTACGTCCAAGGCCAACTTTACTTCTTTTTTTTACGTTTAATAAAAAGAGATAAGTTTTTTATGATCAAATGTACAGATATGTAGTGATATATGCGTTTATATTTTCAATATCAGAATATACATGTGGGATCGGGGTTCCGAGTCCGCGCGAACGGCGCTGATGGCGAAGCAGAGGCGGAAGGAAGCAACTAGCGGAAGAACAGTAACGGTAGAGCACGCTCGAGAGACACAGTTCGTGTACTTAACCTAATAAAGTTGTCCTATCATTATTACTCAAAAGGTCGGTAGTGTTCATTCAATCATTGCCCCTCATTCAACTCTCCTCGAAATAAAGATATCCTACATTATTTGGGGGCTCAGCCGGGATTGAGAAAGCGAGTGAAAAGCGTCGGTGAAGTGAATGAAAAGGTGAAAGGTGACAAAGTCGACACGTCGTAAAGTCGTAGCGTCGGAAACACGAACGGAAGCCGCAAATGCCATACGCGATATCGGTCATTAAACCAATAATCGTGAGACGAATACGGCGAACGTCTAAGCAACGCATTCCGAAACGCAATAAAGTTGTAAAGTCGTAAAGTTGTAAAGGCGTAAAGTCGTATACACATGCCGTTGCAAAATACGCGCGAAAATGGTGCAGGAAGGATCACAGCCGAACGAAGAAGGCAAGCAAGATGAAGCTGCCGCCGCGCCCGAAAGGCGCAGAGACAAACGCAAAAGGTGCAAGAAAGAAGGAAAAACGTACGATGCAAGAGCAAAGCACGACGAAAAGAAAAGGTGAAAGACGAAGAGAACCGGAACCGGCCATCATGACCGGAAAGAAGAAAGACGCAATCACGTGCTCAACGCCATTGGCAAGACCGACGGTAGCGCAGCTCAGAAGGCAGCTACAGCAACTAGAATTACCGACATATGGTAGAAAATCCGAGCTCGTACACAGATTGAAGCAATATAAAGACGGGAAATCCACCAACGATGAAATGAGCAAAGACGAAGAGGACACAGACGAAGATGACAAAGCAGACAGTGAGGCAGAGATGACGAACGATTCCACGACACCCGATGGAAGTGAAGGAGAAGAGGAAATGCACATACGTGCCATCAGACCGCGAGGCGTAGCGAGACAAGGAAGAACACACGTTCGAGAGAGACGTTCCAAGGAAGGAGAGTCGACCCGCGGAGTCCTCATCGGCCTACAGGCCGATATGCCTGCTCAATGATGTGGCCAAACTGTTCGAGAGGGTGATAGCTGGCCGCATCGTTGGGCACCTGGCGCGGGAGGGTCCGGACCTGGCCCCAGGCCAGTACGGCTTCCGCGAGGGCCGGTCGACCGATGATGCCATTCGTCAAGTGCGGGCCCTCGTGGAGGCTGTGTTGAGTGAAGGGGGTGTGGCGTTGGCGGTGTCATTGGACATCGTCAACGCCTTTAATATCTTTCCGTGGGGCGGGATACTTCGTACTCTCGAGGAGCAGCGGCAGGGCGCTGGAGTTCCCCGTCAAAGGGGGGATCTGGTGCGGCAGGGAGGTGTCGTGCGGCATTCCGCAGGGGTCCGTCCTGGGACCACTCCTGTGGAACGTGGCGTACGACACCGTATTTCGCAGGGCCATGCCCCCCGGCTGCCACCTGGTGTGCTACGCGGACGACACACTGGTGGTGGCCGG
>NW_017256789.1:35266-35618 GCF_001594055.1 Mycetomoellerius zeteki | reverse complement strand
TCCGGCCACGATTAGGGTCGGTCAGGCCACGGTCAGGGTGGGGTCCGGGTTGAAGTACCTGGGTCTCACCCTGGATAGCGCCTGGGGATTCGGCGACCACTTTGGTCAGCTGGCCCCCAGGCTTTCCAGACAGGCGGACGCCCTAGCAGGCAACATGCCGAACCTGGCCGGTCCTCGGGGGGCGGTGCGCAGGATGTATGCGCACACTATCCTGGCGGGGCTCCTCTACGGGGCCCCGGTCTGTGCGCGGGACGCGGAGCGCAGCCTCCGCATCAAGCGCGCCATGTATGGCGTGCAGCAGAGGCTGTGCATCTGCGTCGCAAGGGCGTACCGGACGGTGTCGCACGCCTCC
>NW_017256789.1:34612-35202 GCF_001594055.1 Mycetomoellerius zeteki | reverse complement strand
GCCCCCCCCCGCCTCGAGGGGACGATAGTCATCGCGCAGATGGGGAACGCCTGGAGGTTGGTCGCTAAACGGCGGGTCCTCGACGAGTAGTCGCGTCGACTGCTGAAGGACCCGTCGATAGTCGCTAAGAAGACCGTCGGGGCTATAGGGCCCCGCTTGCTGGAATGGGCCGAAAGAGGTTAGCCTGACCTTCCGGCTGACACAGGTACTCACCGAGCACGGATGCTTCGGTGAGTACCTGTGTCGGATAGGGAGGGAGAGCGACGCGCGCTGTCACCACTGTGACGACGACGAGGACACCGCGCAACACACCTTAGAGGTGTGCCCCGCATGGGCGGCGGAGCGCGGTGTCCTCGTTGGGAAGATCGGGGCGGATCTCTCGCTCCCCGGCGTCGTAGACGCGATGCTGGGGAGCGAAGAGAAGTGGCGCGCGGTCTCCTCCTTCTGCGAGCAGATGATGCTCACGAAGGAGGAGGCTGAGCGGGAGACGGGGTCTACGGGTCCTGTCCGCGGCGCACGGCGGAGCCCGTCCGCGCGCGCACCGTGGGCGACAGCCCGTGGCGGCTCGGGGCCGGGCCGACGCCCGGTAA
>NW_017256789.1:30444-34601 GCF_001594055.1 Mycetomoellerius zeteki | reverse complement strand
CGGGGGGGGGGGGGGACGAGTCAGGCCCCCGCCTCCCCGCTAGTACACGGGCTAGCGAAAGGGTCGGCAAGGGGAGGAGTCCCTCAGGGGCCCGCCCCCTTCCCGCCGCCGACCGTTGATGGTAAAGAATCCCCTTCGGGAGGGGGGGGCGGGTGAGAAGAGGTCCGGATCCTGCCTCCCCCTCCTTACATCTGGAGGGTAAGGGCGAGGAGATTGGTGTCCCCTCCTCGCCCGGTTCTGCGTCAGGGAACCTGTTCCTCATGGGTGGTGGCCCGGATGGAGGGGTGGCTATCTAGCTTCCCCCCCTCCGGGCCACGGAGATTAGGTCCGGCTCCGGCCGGTGGGGCCTGGGGGCGTCCCGGAAGAATGTTGCACGAGTACCCGGGGCGCTCTCGAGGGCCGGAGGATGGACACTGACAGGGGTTTTAGTGGGTATATCCGGACCATGTGGTTCGGGGAGTCTCACATAACCGCGGGGCGCTTTCCCGAGCCCCCGCGGTATGCGTAACGCATTTCCCCTGCCTTACCAAAAAAAAGGCTCTACGCTCAAAAATAAAACATGCAACACTCAGATCGCAGCGAGACGAAACACGTCCGTCACAGTCGAACGATCTCTCGAGACTGAGGACAATCGCTTCGTCATTATCATTTCCTAACTAAGTTAATAAATACCAGCATATTATTTCATTTCCATCAATATTAATTTCCTCAAATATTAATAATATTAAACAGTCAGCCTGAAATTAAGAATCGTTACAGTAGAAGTTATATAAATAACGTTGGCAATGACTCGATCACAAGCGTGCGATTAACTCAGCGTAAATGTATTATGTTACCGTCATAGGGATCGTAGGTTCAAATTTTCCGGCGATACAATGCGCTTTTTAATAATTAATTGTAGTTAATAAGACAGAATATAGGTATGCGAAAAAGTAAATAATAAATTGAACTTGAAAAATTGAAGTAATAATAAAAGAATTTTTTTGTTAAGGTGTAATTTTATTATTATTTAAAAAAACTGTTTTCATTTAAGAAAAATTTTTTGTTACATATAAAAAACATATTTCTTTCATTTAAAAAGAGTTGCAAAATTATAAAAACTATCCCTGCCGGAAATTCCTAATAGATGCGTATAAAAAAAACTTATCCGTTTTTAGTAAACTGAATATGTGCTTATGAAATCGTAATTCCTCATAGATTCAGGGATCATTAATATTCGCAAATGCAGATACAAGCCGATACAAAGCCTATCCGTATTTGCGAATATACCGAATACAAAATGTATCCGCATTTATCAGGAATTACGATTTCAAAAGCACATATTCAGCCTACTAAAAACGGATACACGAATGCACACATATACGCAGTATATTTCCATTCAAAATATATCTGCATTTATGAGAAATTACGAAACAAAAATTTTTATTTCATGGGGCCGCGCATAGCATTTTATCCGAATCCCGCTGGAGCTCCTCCTACTACTGGTCTGGACAAACCTCGATTTTTTTTTTAAGTGGAAACTTCCTTTTGAAGTCATCAGGTTTTCTTGACTGAGGGAAGTTGTTGATGGTTGAGATCCTCTACTTCTGATGCTGTATGAGTTCGGCCGAGAAAAAACATCAGGCGATCCGCCAGGATTTGATCCGAAGCCTCTCCGAATCGTCCGTATTAACAAGCAACCGTCTTGCCACTGAGCCACACAGCCCGACGGGAGGAATTTAGTTTATGTCTTACATACAGATCTTATACCTGATGACGTTCACAAATAGAAACCGATATGTCTTGTATTCGCAAATACAATTACAATCCGGTACATTTGAAAGCGTGCAATTGCAAGAAAACTTTATGCACGGCTATACGTATAGAAACGTATTACGAATATCCTCCATGCATTGCAGTTCCATGCTCATATACGGGCTATTTGCAAACGCATACAAATTGCGATAAAATGCAAATTCGTATAGGCACAGATAGAAATACGTTTGTAAACTGCGGATAGATTCCAATACCTGGCGACGACCATGCTACGCAAGCACAACCGATATATACGCAAATACGAATGTATACTGGTATTCGTATACATGCTAATATACGTACATTCGGATCAATTTTTTTTCGTAAAATGCAGATACAATGGAACATCAAATGATGCGTATAAGGGCGTATAGGTACGGTTAAATTCTGCATTCGCAAATGCATGGTAATGCAAATACATCCAATTGATTACGATAAATTCGGAAAAATTATTTATCAGCATTCGCAGATATATTCAAATTACAATTGATGCGGATAGAAACGTGTAAGATATTGTAGTAGAAATTTTTCTATGCGGATACAGCCAAATATATCCAAATAATTTCTCATAAGAACAGATAAATCTCATATAAGGATTTATCGGTTTCTATTGAGAATTTCCGGCAGGGATTTTTTAAATTCTAACAGAAAGCACAAAAAAGACTTCTTCAAATCAAAGAAATCAGGTCTATGTCCATCCTATTATTATTTCTTAATTCTTAATGTGCCATGTATACGCCAGGCTAGTCGCTTGGTCAGTCCGTTGGTCACGGCACGTGAGTCGCTCGCCAGGGCCACTAAAAAAAACGTAACGTTGCTAGCGAGGCGCTTGCAAATTTACCATGCTAGTTCTTGCATGGATGGCATCCATGCAAGAACCATATTAGCTCTTTATCTAAATTTCTACCAGGGAACAATTAAATGTAAATACGATTTACATATTTTTAATATTTTATTCCGTTTATCAATATTACTGTTACGTCCAACTCCTAATGTATGAATGGATCGTTTAAGAGAAAGAAGGAATGAGAAGGATGGAGTATGGAAGGACGTTAGAGCAGACGCTATGTCTCGCATGCATCCGAGTGGAAGGGGATGGAGCGAGTCGAACGCACTTAGGTGACTCCAAATATAGGTCAACGTCCCGATAAGACGTTATGACTCCGATTTCAAGAGTCGTACGATCGTAGGTCCTATTGTAGGTCAACGAACTGAATCGCTTTTACCCGGGAAAGGACCGTGTGCGAATCTTTATTAGCAGGGCCGATATACGAGGGAAGGAAAGAAATTAACACTAAAATATTCTATTTAAACATATAATTATTTTTATTTAATAATGATTCCATTAGCGGCGAGTAACAATATGACTATTATAGTTATTATTATTATTCTTATTTTGGTCCATATTAATAGCTTAAATTTTAAGTTCTCATTAACAATCTATTTCTTTTATACTTTAAACTAAAATTCTTAACATTTAGATATAACATTCCTTAAAGAGTAAAAGTATGTAAAGATGGGAGTGTATATGTGTGTGTATACGCGAACATAAATGCGGACCTGGATGATAAATACAAAAAATTGGTGTCGTGAAATTAGAGCGAATGTGTGTAAGAATTTTCGGAGGAAGGAAACCACAGGGCGGATGGAAACTAAAGGTAATTACTAGATTTTTTTAATGATACAAGAAGAAGGGGGGAAGAAATTTAGAAAAAAACGTACCGGGACTAAGAAAGGATGGAGAGACAGGGATATGAGCGTCTGGAGGTTGTCCGGTTATGGCATTTCGGACTTCGTCGGGATCTGCGGTTTCGAATGTTATGGTAAAGGCGTCTTGGGGGAGAGGATCGGTGGAAATTTGAAACTGGGAAAAAAGGGAATTTAGGGATCGGTGATAACCATGGTGGTAATAATAGTGAGGACGAGCTGAGGGAATTTCGGCCACGAACTCCACGCTCGACGTTGAGTCAACGGGAAAGGAACAACGGGAAAGGGGGGGTGTGTCGGGAAAAATTCGTTGGGTGAGGAGAGATGAGATGGATTCCGCGTCAGGGGAAGGAGAACGGGGAGGAGGTGGAAGGGAGAGTAGCGCAAGCGGAGGTGAAGAAACAGGTGGAGAGAAAGGAATTGGAGGTGAGCAAGGGTGTTGATTTAGAGAGTGAGGGATGTTAGGGGAAGAAAGGGGTGAGACTGGGTCTAGAGTATTACTATGATTACTATTAATTATATTATCGCTGTTCAAGGTAGCCAAAAATGCATGATAGGCTTCGTCTAAGAGCTGACGGGCCTCCCTAATCCGCTGTCTCCGTTGGCATTTAGCCGCGCGGGAAACCCGGGAGCGACGTGGTCGGTCACCCACTACG
>NW_017256789.1:20546-29163 GCF_001594055.1 Mycetomoellerius zeteki | reverse complement strand
AATTTCATCGCCTTCAATCCCGTGGTTGATATTTAGATCCGTGGTGAAAAATAAGGGGTAGATTACTCTTTGATTACTCTCCATAAACAATCTGAGACTGTTATTAACTACTTATATTTCATAAATGATATCCGAGTGACAACGATCGATCTTCCACGAAAGAAAAGAATCGTGGAGTCTACTGGACGTAACATTACAATAACCATTGGTTTAATAAACTTTGTGTTATCATGCATATATTTTCAACACTTTCGTATAATCCTGGATTATTAATTTTTTAATTATATTACTATGTAGTAACATTATTTTGATTGTATTTTGTACAGCATTTATAATTGTATCTTGTTAAATATATTAGAATTACTCGTTAATTGGATAAATTTTTCTCGCTAAATATACCACAGAACACCTATTGATTAGACATGACTTTCTGTTAATTATTGGGACATTTCGTTTTATGCATAATGTATTGTTTCTCCTTGTTCTTCATCGAGTGTAAACACGGGTAAATGATGCATCATGCACCCATAATTTATGAGGTACTCACAAAGCAATATGTAACATAGGGAAATTCAAATTAATCTTATCGCTATTACTTTCAAAATTGCTGTACACTTTTCTCAAAATTATATTGACTATGGAAAGAGAAGACGATTTTTCATCAGCCATTGTACATACCTTTTGCTTCAATTCAGTGCAAGAAATAACACGACGACAAAGACAGTACTGTATTTCGCCCGACTTGTGTCAACTGACACAATAAATGAACTGCTAGAGTGCGCTGAGATTAAAATTAATCATAATTCTGATAATGCATGTCTATTCAAAATATGTCCAACCAAACTGTAAAATATTAAACAAATCATAATGTAATAAATAATATATTATACTACTTATAACATAGTTCTAGTTCTAGTTGTAAAATCTCGAATCTTGTCATAATAACCAGAAATTCTTTCTAGTGTTATGACAAGATCTGAGATTTTGATTCAAATAAAATGCATTTAATTATATACGTGATGGTTTTAATGGTCTTCTTTAAAGCTATATGTCTCTGCAATAAATTTGATATTAAAAAAATCAATTTTAAATGAAAATTTATTTATATTTTCATTTAAAATTGATTTTTTATCAAATTTGTTGCAGAGACATATAGCTTTAAAGAAGACCATTAAAATAATTATTAGACGTATTTTATTTATCAATGTAAAAAGGTATAGTTTTGATCGGTATAGATTATCTGTGAGAGATCGAAGTGATCAGACTACGGATCGTGATAATCGGAGTGAGATCATGACGATAGTGGGGTGATCGCCACCACCCCACTCAGCCCTAATGTGTATACTTTTGGCGTGATCCCGATCAATGGTAGTATTCCGATGGACCAGCCACTTTCTGATGAGGTCAAGGTGATCAGACTACTGATTATGATAATCGGGGTGAGATCATGACGATTATCCCTATGTCTATTTTGGGTATTTCAGTTGCAAATCATGACAATCATTTTTAATAAATCAATTATATGAAAAAATTCGTATATTAAATTATTTTTAAATTATATTAAAAATCTTTATTTTAGACCGCATATGTGAAGAACACAATCAATACTAGAAATTAAATGCCAATAACGGTCGAAGCTGGATCTTTAATGCTTAAATAATTCAATGTAAATTATATATGTATTATATATGTACATGCATATACACCATATTCTTAGTCATTCGAACTGCACGCCGAATTAGTTTTTTCCGGACTTAAAAACGCAATTAAACTACTGTAATAATATTATGAATTAAATTAAATTAGTAAGCAATTTTTAATAATAATTAACGTCTATCAAGGTAGAATGGGCATAATCACAAGAAACACATGGAGGATTTAGTGCTCTTTTTGTGTTAATTTGTTGCTCTAATCCCGATTTTGTTGCTCTAGCCGTTTAGCAAGAAATTATTTTTCTGCTGGCTTTTAATAAAGTTAGAATGCACATAAAAAAATAATAAAAATAAAAAATCACGTTATAATTTAGTGCTAATTATATGCTTTTAGTGTACCCTAGTTTAAATTTCGGTGCGCTACCCTTCACACCTGAAACAATCCCAAAACGTGTACCGCACAAGAGAAATGTACTAAAAATAATAATGATACATAAAAAATATTCACGCTATAATTTAATGCTAATTATGTGCTTTTAACGTAACCTCTCTGATTTAAATTTCGGTGCGCTACCTTTTACGCCTGAAATAATTCCAAAACGTGTATCGCACAAGAGAAAAGTATTAAAAATAATAAAGATACATAAAAAATATTCATGCTATAATTTAGTGCTAATTATGTGCTCTTGTAATGTAAACTCTTTCTAATTTAAATTTCGGAATGCTACCCTTTACACAAAGAAAATCACATTTGTAGCAGAAAACCCCTGCATATCCCATACATATCTCTTTTGTTGTAAAACCAATCAGCAGAATTACATGAAACTTTCTGTGAAATATCGTGCACTGTCCTACAAAATGTACTGCATGCGAACGATTTTTGTGCTGCATTCCTTATGCGCGAAAATCACCCTATGATGCGCACTTTTATTGGCTGGAAGAAATATGTTGTTTTTCGCGACTTACAGTTAGCAACAAATTCGAATATGGACATATTTCGATAGTACGTGTTATGAGGAATATTTTGATAATAAAAACGTGAGCAACAAATTATATAAACAATGTCTAAAAAAATTTTTTTGCGTGGTGCGCGCGACCGAAATAAACTAATGATTTTCCATTTATCAGAGTCAGCAACAAATTCGGATATTGTCACATTTCGTTAGTAGGGCGAAGTGGGGGAACTGTGCGCAAGCGTTTTGAAATGCGCACAATTACTTATCCTTCATATATAATATGACCAGTACTAATTTTTCGTTTCTCTTTGCATTATTTTATTTTGCCAGAGTCTATATGCATTATATTATATGAGTTTTGTATTTTTGCTTCATATATATGTATATATTTAAAATATGAAAATCATACGTTTCGCGGGTTTTCTCCGTTCCAGATCCATTCTTGGAATGCCAACGTTTCGTGAACGTATTCTGTATATAAAAGTATTAAGGTAGTGATATCAAAAAAACAATAGTTTACGAGATATTTTGTACTTTATTCTGGCACATATTGACATAAAATATTAAATAACTCGTAAATTATTAATTTTTTTATTCTTTATACTCTTTTGAACAGAATGATGAGATGAATAAATTGATGGAAAGAAAACACGTAGTTGTTTATTGTTTAGACTAAACTCAGTAAATGTTCAGTGCGCTAATTATTTTATATCGGCATATTATATTCAGAGATTCATATAAATAATATTATTAAACATGTGTGCTAGTTATCGATTTACTTTCAGCGTTTATTTCTGTCAACAATTATTCTGTTCAAAACGCTCTTGTTACCGGTACCGACACGGTCAGAATTCATGATAGTTTTTCTACCGATCAGCTGTTTACTTCGTGTCACACGATATATACATTCGCAACCTTTTCTGTCTCTCCCGCGAAACGAAGGTTACCTCTCGGTACCTCTGTACGTATATCGCTTAATTCTAGACTATTGCCAGTCGTTCTCAAATAAAGCTCAGAAGTACATCACATTTATACCGCTCTCAGTCTCTACTCTTTTCCACACCTTCTGACTCCTCGTGATTGTTCGTGTATAATTCTGACATCACCAGCGGACCTGTGCAAACACTTTTTCAATTTATCACTTATGCGCGTTTGATGGCACAACAAAATGGCATATATGTCAAATCTTTATACTACACACTGCATTGGTGCATCATCTGTTGTCTCAAATTCGCACTTCATATTTGTACACCTGGTATACGTGTTAATTGAACATTTAAATTTCATATAATACATATAATATCGCTATACTTCACAAACTTTTATTTATGTAAAAAAATGGAATTTACAACAGTTTTGATTGTCTGTAGAGTTAATTGTTGTAACTAAATTTTTGTGTATACAGGTATGTAAATTGCGTTTTAAGTTGCTTTGGTAAAAATAATTTAGATAACAAAATTAAAAATAAAATAAGAACAATAAGAATCATAATATGTTTTCGATTTAAAATTGAAAATGTTTAAATATAATATTTTAAATCTTTTATAAATGATATTACATGATACATTAATTTGTGTTACTATTTAAAAGTAAAATCAAATTTTAAAATAATATTTAATGTGCTTTTAATCAGAACTTTATATTTAATTATATACTAGTTTATACTTTTTTAAATTTCTAACTATATATTAAATTTTTTTAGACAATGATATATATTGTGTGTGCGTGCCCTTCACAGCACCGGATATTACATTAAGGTTATAGGATGGTTACAATCTTACATAATTTTGTGGAAAGGTTACTGGTGTATGCCATTAACCTTACAATGTAATCTTATTTTATAATATTGTTGGAAGGTTAAGGGAATCTTATGTCAATATTTCAGAAACTTTGTATGAACCTTACGTTTTAATATTGTTGGAAGGTTAATGGAATCTTGTGTCAATATTTCAGCAACCTTGTATGAACCTTATATTTTAATATTGTTGGAAGGTTAATGGAATCTTATGTCAATGGGCAGGTTCAAGTTGACAAAGCGCCTAGTCTGCTCGCCAAGCAAATGAACATAATTGGTTATTACTTATAGATCCAACCAATCATATTCGATTGCTCGGCAAGCGTACCTAGCCACTTTGCCGTCTTGAACTCGCCCAATATTTCAACTTATGAATATAACTGACTATATGAATAACGGACTTAAGGCCCAATGTCCACGATGCTAGAACCATAGAGATAGTAGTACTACAGTACGCATTGGAGGAGTGGGCGTAGTCCTATCTAGAAAAGAACGCACTCATTTGACCCAGAGTAAGGCACTATAAACGTAGGTATTCGCATGCCGCCATTTTTACTCCTTTCCCCACTCTTGCTCTGTTCCCAGTTCCCACTTCGCCGCTGAGCTGAGAAGGTTGTGTCGTTGTCACGGTTATTATAGGTTAGATACCTTCGATGCTGTTGGAAACCTTGTACATAGCTTCGAGATGAAAAAGATATAAAAAAACTAAAATATATATTAATGAAGGCAAAAAAATTTATAAAGCCTTGTTGCGTTGCAATAAACTGTATCAATAGATCAGAAAAAGGTATTCGATTATTTAAATTTCCTGCGGATAATATTCATCGACAACAATGGATACAAAATCTTAACAGAGAATCTTGGACACCAACCAAGTGGTCATACCTTTGCGAAGTAAGTTTACTCAAATTTCCAATTCTTGCATGCATTTTTTTAAAAATATAGTATAGATTTATTGGACATTATATAAATGTGAATAACTGTAATAACAATAGAAACATTTATCTTATAAGCAATTATTACTTGTTTCAGAAACACTTTGAAGAATCGCAATTTGAAATTGGTCGAGCAGATAATTGGCGAAAATTAATACCAAATGCCATACCGACACTATTCGACACACTTAATCCATCTTTTGTAATGGATATAAATAAAACAACTGAAAAAAATCAAAACACAGTTGTGAAAACTGTTGAAAATAATGAAAATACAACTGCAGAACCAAATACAATTGCTGAGAAAGACGTAAGCTTCTGTGATACATTACAGTAAAGTGGAAGAAATAATATATTTCTTTGTTTATTTGTTCATTATTATATATACATAGGCGTGATCATTTTTGTACATATATTGTATAAGTGATTAATGAACAACCTCAATATAAAGCCGTCTGAAATTGAAACTTTTGTTGAAACATTTAAATTTGACTCATCTGTTATATAATGCAAATTTTGAAATAATATATAAATTCTGTCAATAGAGTAGATATTTTAGACTTACATTTCTCATATTATTTTACAGATTATTGATGAGTACATTATACTAAAACTTGAAAATGAGAATTTGCGAGAGCAGTTGAAAGCTGCGTTAGCAGTAGCCAAGCAATGTACAGAAGATGAAAATAATGCATTACGTAAACAGACAGATGACTTAAACGCTGCTCTGCAAACCTTTCTGAATAAAGATCAAATTGAAATGTTGCAACAAGGGCGATTACGACATTGGCAAAATGAAAGTATTATTAAAAGTCTTAAATTTAGATTTGCTTTGTCAGTGAACGGTTATAATTTTCTTCGTAATACAGGTTATCCATTGCCTGATTATAGTACTATTATGCGGCGAGTGCAAGACTTTAAAATAAATTTTGGAATATTTGACGACGTTTTAGAGCTTCTTAGATTCAAAGTAGAAACGATGGATCCTACTGATAGATATTGTTTGTTATCCTATGATGAAATGGTAATTTCTGAACAAATTGATTATGATAAAAGTAATGGTAAATCCTTCGGATATACTACTTTAGGAGATATTAGCAACGTTCTTGGCACAAAAATATTTTTAGTTTTACTTCGAGGAATAAAAAATCAATGGAAACAAATTATTGCTTGTCATGTGACGCCTAAAGAATCAATTAATGTACAAGTCTTGAAGGAATTTATTCTTCAATGTATTTCATCTGTTGAAGATTGCGGTTTCTACATTTTCGCATTGTCTTCAGATTTAGATAACAAAAACAGAAGTTTATAGAACTCTTTAGGGATTAATATTTATAAATCTGGAACTCTTGTAACTTCTTTCATGTTTCGTGAACATGAAATATTTGCAATACCAGACGTTTGTCACATTTTAAAAAATTTGAAATCTGCAATTTTAAGGCAAAAAATATATCTCCCTGATGCGTTCGTGGAACACGAAGGGCTTCCAACAAACATAATCGATGGAACATATATTAAGTCATTGTGGCATAACGAAATAAATAATAACAAAGAAGTCCGAAGATTATATCATTTACGTAGAGAAGATAATCATCCCTCTCAATTTGACAAAATGAATGTAGGCGCCGCAATCCGTTTTTTTTCTCTGAAAACAGTTTGTGCACTAGAAATGGCAGTTGAGGAACAGTTATTGCCAAAAGACGCACTAACTACTGCTGCTTTTATTCGACTAATATACGAATGGTTTTCTCTTGTATCCTCAAAAGTACGAAAAACTTCAATTACTTTGAGAAACTGTGATCAAAAGTATATTTTCCTGCATACAATTATAGATACATTCCGTGAAATTATTTTTGAGAAAAACTGGAAGCCTTTAAACTATGCTATGGTATTATCGACGTTATCTTTTTGCGACATGGTAGAATTTTTATTTCAGAATGAATTTGATTTCGTATTAAGACATCGTTTTACGCAGGATGCAACGGAAAACATTTTTTCGCAAATAAGAAACAAAGAAGGGAAAATGCCAACTGCGTTAAAATGCTTGCGTGCCATAAAAAGCATTAGTGTGTCTCATTCGTATCGAGTGTTAAACGTACAAGTTATTGTAATGATTCCGACAATTTTTTACTCGATTTTTGTAAGTCTAAAAAAAAATCCAATTATGAAAAAGCATCTCCGACACTTCATCCTGCAACTGTTGACAAGACAAATATTTTACGTATCGACGAAATTCAAATTTGTACGCTTTCTTTCAACGAATTCAGCAGCACTATTTCTGACTATGACGCAAAATGTTTATTTTATTTAGCCGGTTGTACTACGAATGCTGTTATGAAGCACATTTGCGAACATTGCATAGCATTTGTGTTACAGAAGAATTTACCTGTTACCAATTTCATTCGAAAAGCGAAACTGTATACCAATGCACTAAACTGTGGTGGCCTAAAAGAGCCGCGTTTAGAAACATTTTACATAATACTACATTGTGATTATGTGTTCAAAACTTATAGGGATCATATTTTGAGATACGGAATTTTCACTTTTATTGAACATGTGATAAAATACACCAATATTGTGTTTCCAAATTGTTGCGATGTAAAAACAAAAATTGTGAAACATTTTATGAATATTCGGTCTTACTGTACCAAGAATTTTTCAGAAAACAGTAGGAAACGGAAAAATATTTATGGAACCGCTAGTTTGAAACGATCAAAAACTTAAGGGGGAAGCTAAAATAGTTTTTAAATAGTGATTATGTAACTTTTTCCCTAAAATTTTTATATATGCATGCATGGTACGTATGTATGTATAATATAATATGTATGTATGTACAGGGTGTTGCAGATACATACTAGGCAGTACGACGGGTTGCGTGGTAAACTTTGCATGGGCAGTCGCGGTTTTATAGACAATGATAGTGACTTTATAACATAAATTTTATAATATAAAGTCACTGTCATTGTATAATGTATAAAGTCACTGTTATTGTCTATTAAACCACGCTTGGCCATGCAAAGTTTGCCGCGCAACCCGTCGTACTGCCTAGTATGTATCTGCAACACCCTGTACATATATATATATAAGGGTGACCCATTTTAACTTAGACAGCCAAATAACTCGAAACATCGCGATTAAATAAAAAAATGTTTAAAACAAAAATTGTTGGATATGAAGGGGCTGATAGAACTATGACCTTGACAATGACCTTGACCTTCATTTTCAAGGTTATTTGAAGGTCATGATCATTTTTTTAAATGGAATTATATGAATTTTTTT
>NW_017256789.1:15586-20316 GCF_001594055.1 Mycetomoellerius zeteki | reverse complement strand
TCATTTTTGCACTGAAAATTCATTTTTATGTAAAAATGAAAATAAGAGAAACAATCTTCAATGACCTTGATCTTAACGAATGTTATCTAGGATATGATCCTGACATTCGAGCCTTATAAGTCGAGAAGTACTTAATGAAAAAATATTTTATTATAGTGTTTTGGAAAGCTCTTGTATTCGGCAACTGCTGGGTAATGAGCATAGTATTTTATTATTATGTGCATTCTCTCCAACTGCTGCTTCAGAGATTGATTTTCTGTTAACATCAACAAAATGCTGTCTTCGGAAACTGACTGAACATTATTTTTTCGATCTCCATGACTCTAAAATGAGTAAAAGTATACATGTTTATAGGTACAGGGTCCGGCAAAATGATCTCCTAGTTAAAATGGGTCACCCTGTATATATACATAAAATTTTTACTCGTTTTTACTTTTCACGTTTCACGTTCTAGAGAAAAAGTTATATATAAGCGATACTCTGATCTCAAAATAAAAAATTATTACATTTTAAAATATTGATATAAATTTTTTTTAGATATAAACAATTTTTTCTAAACAATTTTTAAAGCTTTTAAGTTTTTTTCAGTTTACTTATATATATTACTTATATATTATTGTTGGTTTTTCATTTTAGAATGTTAAAAATATTACATGTGAAAAATAAATAATGTTTAGTACATTGCAATTCGATTTATTACATATATCCAATAAAATTCTTATTATAGTTACATATAAGTTTTGGGAAAGTAATTTGTACAATTTATGATAAAAGCATGTTATAGAGCGGTATTTATAGTATATTTTTTTATATTTTAAGATTATAGTCTTAAGTAACGTCTTAAGACTATATTTAAGGCAGTCTCAAATATAAGACTCGACTATGGCTACTTTCCTTTTAGGCAATATACTATCGCAGAGCATGTTCCAACGATATTCTTCAAAACATCCCACAAAATGCTCTTTTAATAACGAGTGACGAAGCTCATTTCCATCTGTCTGGCTGTGTTCCATCTATCTGGCGACTTTTTCCTTTGGGGCTACCTGAAAGCGAAGGTTTTTCAACACCATCCCCGAACCATTGACGAATTGAAAGCAGCAATACGCCAAGAAATTACAGGAATATCGCCTCAAATTACTGCTCGAGTGATGGAAACTTTCAGAAATCAGCTTCGAATGTGTATCGAAAAAAATGGTCGCCATAAATGCTATCTTCGGAAACTGACTGAACATTATTTTTTCGATCTCCATGACTCTAAAATGAGTAAAAGTATACATGTTTATAGGTATATATCAATAGATTAAATATAAACAAAAATCATAGAAAAATTTGATTGATAAAAACATAAAGTGCAAATTGCATAAGTCTTATTAATCTAAATTAAATTTATAATTTTTTATAATGCACAGATTACTCTCTCAACATTTATTTCAATATATAGTTACCAGATTTTTCAGTTTAAAGATGCTATAGAATGTGATAACTCAAAAATAGTTACATCATATACAAAAATCTTACATTTTATGGCTCGTTTGTTAAAAGGTAACTAAAGAAGCAACTACATGAAATAACATTTAACACTTTAAGAATTGAAACGTTTCATGTAAATGATTATGAACGATTTAAGCAAAAAGATAATTACCTTGACGTTTTTTCCAAGAGACAACATATTTTTCTTGTTACAATTACTTCGCTTTGACATTTTAGAGCTATTCTGTATAATTACCCATTTTAGTATAAAAGGCTTGCTGTATTGCTGTAAAATAAATACATGACTTGTGAATAAACATCACTATACTTCCTCGCAGATGATACATTTCAATCCTTTTGTTCTAATTGATATACATATTTGGCACCTTATCTAGAAATAATCTGAACGTCAGACACTCTTCAGGTCCTGTACTAATATTACGATAGATATTCAGCTAATTTTGAGAGCAAAAATGGAATGAAAGGAGTGCCTACGTTTCTAGTGCTCTACAAGATTTCCAACAGCGTAGAAGGTATCTAACCTATAATAACCGTGACAACGACACAACCTTCTCAGCTCAGCGGCGAAGTGGGAACTGAGAACAGAGCAAGGAGTGGGGAAAGGAGTAAAAATGGCGGCATGCGAATATCTACGTTTATAGTGCCTTACCCAGAGAACTCGCGCCTTGATGTCACTGCAGTGTGATTGGTCGGAGATGTATGGAGAGGCCATGTGACAGCCTGATTGGTAGCGCTGGACTTATTTTATATTAGAAGCAACGGACTCAACAGAGGGTGCGGTCGAGTTGCCGCTATGAATGCTTTGAAGCATTTGATTAACCAAGAAGAAAGAATTTCACTGACCAATGAAAAAATGCTTCGAAGCATTCGTAATGGTAACTCGACCGCACCTAAAGTCTTGCAAGAACCATCCACCGAGTAGGACGCTATTGTAACCGAGTGCAATAAAGATCTTTGTCTCGCTGAGAAGAACGTCTCATGTGTGTACTTCTTCAAGTTTTCCACAAGAAGTATTTTATATTACATTCGCTACATTCGGTCGTATCGCGGGCGCTTGTCTGCGGGAGCCATAATTTAAAAAAGAAGAAGAACAAGTAAGAAAACAAGCATCGTGTGCCGCCGGCTTTATAGGTACATGAAGCTTGATCTGTATTACGGTAAGTTGTTAGCATTTTGAGGTATGCATCTCTTCATCAGTACTTTAATAAAATTCTTGTAACATAAACATATTATTAATATTATATGTTGTTTTATTTTAGATAAATTAAGAGGTTAGGTTGCCATTTTTTGTTTAACCGTTTATTAAAGCGACAAAATCATGAATAAAACATGCAAATGTAAAATATATTCAAAGAGTCATCTTAGGCTAGATTAGAGGCAGAGTCTTTTAATAGAAGATTATTACTGACACGACAAACCTCATGTTGTAGTAGTACTAGTGCAACAAGTAAGTAGCAAATCAATATACATATATATGAAGCCATGGAAAGACAAGCCATGGGGTTTCCCGCGGATGCGAGGCCGGGGGGAAAACTGGGCGAGGGGGGGTACTGTGGCGCGGGGCAGCCAATCAGCGACCTGCATTGACCTCCCACCACCGTACCCCAACTCTGTCCAGTTTTCCTCCCCAGCCCCGACCCCCACGGAACATTGGTGTGCGTGCGCTTACTAACGTACCGGGACGTTGGTGTGTGTGTGCGCGCGGTCCCCTCGGACTCCCGATCCCGTCGATCGTTCCGTTGAGCGGGGTAAGTGGGCAGTGGCGGTTCGACACGATCGAGGGCAGACGCGCGACTGAGGAGGAATGCTCCGCGACTTTCCCGCGCGACGACTCGGTTCCCGCGCCATCGCTCGTTCTCGCGCGCGATCGCTCTTTTTTTGCGAAACCGCCTAATTCAGAATTTTAATACGTTCAATAAAAAACTGTATTAATAATATGTATTGTACTAAACATGTATTGTACTAAACATGTATTGTAAATGAAAAAACATGTATGTTAATATCTTCGTGATTCTTTCGCACCGTCTTCGTCGTTCCCCACGCGATGACTCGATTTCCGCGCCTCTCTTTCGCACGTGATCGCTCGTTCTCTCTTTCGCATCGTCCTCGTCGTTCCCCGCGCGATGACTCGGTTTCCTCGTTCTCTCTTTCGCGAGTGTTATTTTCGTGTAGATAGTGGTGTTTACTTTAATAAAATGCAATAGATTTTTGTTTATACAATTTAAAAGATTATTTTTTTTTATATTTGCGTAAAAAGAGAGTGAAATATATTTAAAGATAATATATTTAAAGAGAATATGTAGAGTGAAATACATAAATATATATATATATATATATAAATATATAGAGTGAAATATATTTAAAGAGAATATATTTAATTATATTTAAAGAGAGTGAAATATTTCTTAAAATATTAAGAAAGAGAGTGAGAACTTCATTACTCTCGTCAATAATGACTGGAAATTCGATTAAATCACTTTCCATTTTTATTGCACTGTAAGTCCGAGCAAAACACGGTTAAAGTTTTTTAAATTTTCAATAGGCGCATCAACTTTGCATCAAACGCTTCACGTCCGAGCTGCTGTAGTTAATGCGTTGAGAAGTGGGGAGAATCTAGAGAAATCTGTGCGCTATCAGCATTATTCATGCGCGCTTTGATTGAAACGGAACGGTTCTCTATGTAGTCTATGTGCATTA
Source organism: Mycetomoellerius zeteki (assembly GCF_001594055.1). NCBI lineage: Eukaryota > Metazoa > Arthropoda > Insecta > Hymenoptera > Formicidae > Mycetomoellerius > Mycetomoellerius zeteki. The sequence goes on along the minus strand of NW_017256789.1, from coordinate 16,128 downwards.
TGCGTGCAACGGAACTATGAACGAAACGCACCCTTTCATCACGCGTGCCTTATCGCGACGAGGTGGAAGCAGAATTCCATCCTGCTCCAAACATTAGAGAGCATCAAGACTCTATTTCGCAGACACGTATTAATACTCTTTAATCCTGGAAAAGGATTTTCGAATGATCAAAGATATAAGTAATTGTTATATAAAAATTATGTGTTTTGGTAATATACAGATGTCTTTAGAATTCATTTCCTTCTTGAGAGACCCATCCTCCCACTACTTAATGGCGAAACAACTTTCCATATTATGAACGCGTGATCGTGTTTATTTATACTCTGCAATATTCGTTGAATAATTTGTTGAAATTACCTATAATATTTTATTTTTTTCTATTTTATATATATACAGGGTGTTTCCAAATTAAATGGCAAAACTTCGGGAGCGTGTAGAGGAGTAAAAAACTAAGAAAAAAAGTCCTATAGACATATGCTCCTTTTTGCTTTGTTTCGCAGGAAATCACGAAAAAAGAAAAAAATATATTTAATTTATTATTT
>NW_017256789.1:11291-15123 GCF_001594055.1 Mycetomoellerius zeteki | reverse complement strand
AAAATAATAAATTAAATATATTTTTTTCTTTTTTCGTGATTTCCTGCGAAACAAAGCAAAAAGGAGCATATGTCTATAGGACTTTTTTTCTTAGTTTTTTACTCCTCTACACGCTCCCGAAGTTTTGCCATTTAATTTGGAAACACCCTGTATAAAAGTGTGTGTATATTTTTTTTTAATTATGTGTATATTAGATCCCAATTTTCTGTGCGTGTCTTCCTTCCTTCCGTTTTTAGTCGCTTCTGTTTGAAACATAAAAAAATATTACGTTAATAGTTTTATATCGCATACTGAACGGAATGTTGCAAATGAAGTACACAAATAATAGAGTACTTACAAATCCCAATTTTCGGATTCGGGATCCACCTCATATGGTTCTAATCCAAATAATTGTTGTAGGTACATGGGACTATCCTCCTACATACGATACACAACATCCTCGCGGTACCATCGCCGCTCCGCTCGTTCGAAGTGGCGGTGGTCGTGGTTCGTGAATCCTTTGTGTGAATCCTTGATGTGAATATCTCCACGCCATATATCCTGTAACAATGTATTATATGTATATTTATAAAAAAACAATTATAAAATAATTCTACTTATAAAAAATTATAATTAAAACTTACCAAAGGGATTATTTGGACGCTTAATTCGTTTTTTAGACATAAGCGCCTCACCCTTTCATTATCGACCATGAGATATATATACTGTGTAAAAAAACAAAAAATTACAAAACATAATCTAAAAAATTTTCATATTAGGAATACTTACTCCTTTTACTGGATACTCGTACTTAATCATGAGTAGGTCTTTGATGTTACTCATTTTTAATACACTAATAATGTATATATATGTTCTTCTTTATTGCACAAGTGACAGACTGACAGATCGCGACGGCTCGAGTGACAATTATAGTATATCATATATGATTACGCATCATTTCCTTCATCCTTTTTTCCTTAAGTATATTTAGAATGTAAAAGGTAGGGGTATAAAATAACGTTTTTTTTCTATATTCAAAGAATATTATAGTTTTTTATTTATTACGCGATGTACATTTGTTTATTGCTCTCCAAAGACCAGAGCGATCAACTCGCATTCGATGATATCGTTGCGGTCGAAGGATTCGTCATCGTATATCGTTTTCAGCATGTTCGCAGATTCCGTGACAGTGGACACGATATCGAGAAATCGTGAGAATTTTTGATCAACATTATCGGTTCTTGCAGTTAAGGAGGAAATGAGACGATTTACACAATGTTCGAGATTAAACATATTGAGAACGGTGCTTTTCGACATGGATAGACGAGCTGTACTTGTTTCTAGACGCAGTATTGGTAGATTGTTGATTCGTCCGAAGCGTAACGTTAGACTTCCAATGTACGTTGGGGACGGCGCACGTATCCTTTTATTCTCATCGTACTGCAGAAGGGACAATATGACCCGTTTTTGTTCGAGAAGCTCTTTCCAGATGTCGGGTGAAAGTGGAACCTCTTTGCCGTAACAATCTCCCAAAATGATGTTTATGTAAGAAGGGAGTTTGACATTGATACCGATGTTCAAGTATTTGTAGCCAGTCACAGTTAACGGATACCTTTTTTCGAGAATGCGAACGATAGGATGACGTGCGATTTGATGTCTGTAAGTAAGGAAAAAAAATTATTCATAAAAGAAAGGAACTCTTATATAATATAAAATATAAACTATAATATAATAGAATGAATTTGCTGTTAATTCGTAGGCAACAATCTGCTTCCATTTAGTGGAAATGCCACACAGTATGAAAACAAGCCCATGTGTAGCATACTTTTTACTACTATCAAATTCACCCGACAATTTCATTGTAGGTCGACCAATAATTGAAGTAGTCGAATTATCATACTGTAAACCAGATTTTATAGCCATTTCATCTATCAAAAGTACTGCATGTTTTTCTTCAGGTTTGAACGTTTCTACCTGAAGTTAAATTACAAATCAAATAATTTAAATTATCTCGTTATATATTATTATTTGTTATATATTGGAGTATATATTACATGTACGTGTCCTTCCTTGTGTACAATCATTGATATATAATATGTTTACATTTATATGTTTACATTTACGCATTACTGAAATTATGATAATTTAATAGCAAGTTACTAATTAGTATTAACTTTAATCTTTAAAATAGTGAATACGTCTTCCAAAACACCAGGCTTAAATTTTAAATATTGAATACGCTCTTGCAAGGTACGAATACTTGGATAAGGCAAATTCTGTCGACGAATTTCCTCATATCCTTTTTGTCCACAGGTCACATAAAGTTTCAATGCTTTATTAAATGTACGTGACGACCATAATATTCCTCTGTACGATAAACATGCGATACATTGTCTTTGATCAATGTTAAAAACTTTATCAAAATTTTCTGGTCTTTTTCGCAATTGTACTTGTCTTCTTCGCAATTTTGCTTTTAATTGATTGCATAGCCGTTTAGTCATCTTCAAATTTAATTTTAAAGATTCTATATATTTTGTATTATACATTTTATACTTTGATTTGCATTTATTATGTTTGTTGTTGTATTGGCCTCACATTCACTTACAAATATTTATTTTAATTAAATTCAAATTTATAATAGTAATAGATATGCTTTTATTGTGCAAAACTTACGAAATTCCATATTTTGACTGGAAAATTCCAAATTCCTAGAATTATTTTCCTCTTCATCTTTATTATCTTTATCTTCTGCTGTGTGTTTCAGTAACAAATTGGGTTTTGAAAATGAATGAAGCAGCTTTCTTCCATCTTGACGATTATTTTCAAATTGATTATTGTCGAAATGGACCTGTGTGTCTTCTATATTGAGTTTAACGAGTGTATTTTTAGAACTGACAAATGCGAATATTATGGAGTCTTCCCGCGAACTGTGTGTTAATCCTAACTCGTGTCCAATTTCGTGTGTTAACGTGTGAAGTAAATATTCCTTGTTGATAGGTTTTTCGTTGAGATGTATATGCCAGGATTCTGCATTGTCCACGTGTATTTCAGCGACTGGGAAGCTGTGAAGGATAGAACGCGTGAGCGAGTATTCCACCACGTCCGTCAAACGAAGAGGAGCAAATTTCTGCGTTCTGTTTGTGGTCAACGTACGTGTGAATGCCACTACGATACGATATCAAGATGTCGGGATTTAACGTTTTACGTGCGAACGATAAAGACGAATTCGCTGCCCATAGCGAGAACGCGAATGCGGTAGTTTGCAAAGTTTGTGCGTCCGCTAAATGAAAGTTCCACGTGAGATGTGTTTTCATCCATTTGTTCCTACCTGTATTTTGTTCGTGGTATGGAATGTCCGGGAGACCGTATCGTGGTTTATGCATTTGACGCAACGTACGATCATTCAACATACCATCGCCCAGTATTTGATAATATTCTTGAAACAATGAAATCGCCTGTTTAATTTCTTCGCTCTTGATCGAAGATTGCGTGTTGTTCTCAATGTTCTTCAAATAGCCATACTTTTGTAGATATATGTAGAACTACTTCAGTATCTACACTTTGATAATTCGTCGTTGTCGTCGTCTTTATCGCCGTCGTAGTAATCGTAATGGTAACGAAAATGATAATGAACGCGAGAGACATCGCGATGTAACGAAGTACTAGTATATACGACTTGCAGTAAAAACGATGCGCATTCAAACACTTTGCTAATAGTAATGAATCACGTTTCGTGATTTTTTATATATCTTCGGATGAGGCTCTCGTCTAATTGAGAAAAGGGAATTGAAATCATAATATATAGAAAAGTAGCAAAATAGAGTGTGAAAAAAAAAAATATTATAGTATATAA
>NW_017256789.1:0-11270 GCF_001594055.1 Mycetomoellerius zeteki | reverse complement strand
TTAATTATTATATTATAATTTTTAATATAACTATTATATTATATAATTTTGCGAATAACATTAGTCAATGGATTGTACTCTATCACCCTATCGTGAATAATGAGACAATAGGCTGTGGTGTTCAATGGAATATTTTCTTCACATTCGAACTCTATACGAATATCCACTGTAGCGCTCTTTATCGATTCATTTTGACGAGAACAATCGATCACTACGAATGGACCGTTTTCAAGAAGTTGTGCGAAAGATAACAAAGCCTCTTGATTGTCACGATCATAGTACGTCTTTTGAAATTTGATATACACATCGTAGAGTATGGCGATTTTATCACGTTCAATATCTAAATTCATATCGTCGTAAGGATAAAATTCAGAATTCAGAAAGAGTTTCACATTAGTCAGTTTACACATATCGAACATCGAAGCATTTTGCGAGAACACGTTCCTTCTTCCGGTTTGAAGCGCAAAAATTATATATCGCTGTTCTCTAATTGCGATGTCGTTTTTACAGCCCATGAATGTTTGGTCGTGCTTTGAAGCAGAGGGAATTCGTATAAGTCCCATGATCGGAAACCCACGCTGAGATATCGTCCGCCTTGCAACGTCCGCAAAAGCAATAATTTATTAACGTCGTTCAACATTACGTGCGGCATTTTCCATTGTATCTTCAATAGTGTGATCTTAGGTCCGTCCGAATCGTGCGTCACAACGCAATTGCTATCGTTACGCACACGTATCAGAATAAGTTCATGTCGCGCGTTTATCACTATACGTTTGTAATCCTCGCAAAAGCCGAGGAGCGTATTAAGCGGTACGCAGAAGTTGAAATCTTCAGGTGTCGGGATGTTCAATATATTGTTCCAATTAAACGAACTGACCCATCCTGCGTTTTCCAACGTTTTATCTTTATCAGCAGTCAGTGATACGTAATTCTTGATTGTGCTAGTAATACCGACGTTTCTATTATATTTCTGTCGATTTCAACACCGTCCAACTCTATCGAATCTCATCGAACATGAACGCTACGCAGTTATTCGATAGTCTTGATTGGGAGTCGGAACCATCCTCCTTCTTCTTCTTCACCGAAAATTTTCCCTCGACGTAAAGATAACTTTCGAACGGTAACGTGTATAGATCCTGATATTGTATAGGTATTCGTATTTCGTCGCTGTGTCCGAATGTAGTATTAGCGTATGAATTGTAGGTGTGAGTCTCGATTTTAACGATACGATCGTTAAAGATCGGCTTACCCCCGATATTCAGGATATCGTGGCTCATTTCTTACGACGAATCCTAGGGATCGTAAAAAAGCAACGTTCGCAGCGTTCAATATTCCCGTTCTTCTTTGTTTTTTCCATTGTATCGTTTGAACGATGCTGGTAACGTCGACGTTTGCGATGTGATTTTTCCGTCGTACGATTCGTTCAGGATGAGCATCTTCCACTTGCGAGCATCATTTTTTTTACCGTCTACGTCGTACGTGAAGTCGAACCGATATCTCTTCCCCACGAAAGTTGATTAACTGTCCGTTCTGAGCAACTATACGTATTGTTATATCAGTAACGTTTCGCACGATGACCGGGAGATAAATGACGTTTATTGGAGTATCAGACAATTTATATCCAGGTGGAATGTTTGTCGCGAATTCGTGTATCGTATGTGTTGATTTATCGTTGTTGTACGCACCCGAAGTAATGTTGCATTCTACACGAATTACACTTACGTTCATGATATTTACAGGTTTGTCAGACGAATACCACTTGTTCGGTTGTATCACGCGAGACGACGAATAGCCCAATATCGAACCGATATTATTCGGTTTGGTAAAATCTACTTGGTAGGCACACTCGATCTCGCTTCTCATGGTGTTCTTGTTGTCACAAAGAAGTAACACAACCTCATCCTTATGAACGTCGTCATTGTAGTCATCGAATATATAATCGTCGTTATTACTATTATTGTTGCATCGTATGTGAAGAATAGCAGCTTCAAATACTTAGCTATGGCACTCAATTCGTACGATCCTTCGGGAATCGAGATCGTCTTATCGGTATCGAAGTAGAATTTATTATTCGCCGAGGTAATATTCGGTATCGTGTTGTACGTTTCAAAATTCGTAAGACCCAATTCATACTCGCCGTCACTTAAATTCAACGCGGGGAAGTAACTCGTCGCGAGAACACTGTTCGTTCCAGTCAACGTGAGAGTCAACGACATGATTGAATCGAAGGCAAACGACCAACTGAGGCGATTCAAATTGTAGTTTTCCTAAAGAAATCGTAGGCACAATTGACCGCAAATGTTCTGATCAAACGTTTGATAAGAGCGACGATTATACGTTACCCCCGAGATATCGTTTGAGTTCCTTTGACGGCCTAAGATTACCGAAACCGTCGAAGTAGACAGCGTCATTTCCTTTCTTCGCGTAGGTGACCCAATGTGTTCCCTCAATTTCCGAATTATCGAGATTTATGATACCGCTTTCATTACGACGCGGTTTCGTCGGTAATGCATCACGCATAAACAGCCTCTGAAAAATGGTAGACGCAAACGGTGCGCCGCACGGCTCAATTGCACGTTCGTCGTGATACCGGAGAGCGGTATTTTCAGAGTCTCTAGCGTTTCCTTCCACGATGTTTTTTTTTTACTTCTTTTCATTCTTCTCTTCACACCACCATCACTACGTTTGTAGGGCGCTAGATATAGTCCGCGACCCTCCACCTGACATTGAGCGGTTTTACGACCGCTTACAGCTCTCGCTACGCTTGCTGCCCCACCGATTAAAGATCCGAGCGGACCTAACATTGGTAAAATTGGTAGGAAACCTCCACGTTTCGTTACCGGAAGTATCCTCTTCCTTTTCGTCTTTCTTCTTCTTTTCATACCCATTCCTAATTTCGTTTTTGCTTTCATGACTGCCCATACAGTGGCCGCGGCAGCTTTCTCACCAAACGTCGAATCGTTCGCTGTTACACGTTCGCGTGCTCTTTCGGCGAAAACTCGATCGGCAATATGTCGATCGGCGAGATCGTTACTTCGCGAATAGGCGATATCGTGTTCGCGACACGCCGCGTCTAATCGATTAACACCTCGATCGCCGCGTGCTAATCTTTTCGCGAGACGAGTACCGGGTCCACAAAATTGATATCCAGGTATATGTGCTTCGAACGGAAGCGCGTTTATTGTTTTGTTAAGTAAACCTGTACCATAAGCAGAAATCATTCCCCGCGCTATCTTATCGTATACGACAGCATTCGTCGCAATTCTTGATAAGTGTCGGCGGACCGTCTATGTGCGTTTGCTGCCACGAACGATTGTAATGCTTCAGACACGGACGACAACGTTGCACTTCAGGATCCACTTTTAAATGTTCGGGTAATCATTCCCATAGTGACTCTACGAAATTCTCAAATTCGCGTAGAAGAACGATCTTCGGTATGTATTGCAATTGTCCGGCAGTAAAATCGAGAATTCCACGCTTGTCCGTTAGTAAGAGAAACATTTTTTTCGAGATACGTTCGTGCCGTTCTTGTATTTTCGAGTAAACTGTGCGAGATCCTCTGCTCGGGGGTATAAATAGAAGTCCGCGCACGCGCGTTACACGAGTAAATGCGTACGACAATCGCGATCGATAGCAGTATCGAATCTCAACCGCAAGACGCGACTGATGTCTGGCGAAACGGTTGGAGAGATTCATAGACACGGTCCTTTACTGCCGAACACGTTTCGTTGCATTATCTGTGTACCTTCCAATTGTGGTAAAATGAACGTTTTGATAAACTTAATAGAAAGCCAACATGGCGTACGTTTCGAAAACGTGTATGTGTATTCGAAATCCTTGTTTCAGCCGACGTATCGCTATCTTGAAGAACTGCTCGAATCGATAAGCGATATCGGCTACTAAGCATTCTCCAACAATCGTGACGTTATACCATCGAACGAGGCGCTTCCCAATTCGATATTCGTTTTCGACGATGTGATCTGTGACAAGCAGAAAACTATCAGGGAATACTTCGTTATGGATCGACACGCGAACATCGATTGTTTCTATCTCTGTCAAACATATGCAAAAATACCAAAACATTTGATACGCTACAATGCGAACCTTTTGATTCTGTTCAAGCAGGATGGTACCAACCTGAAACACATCTACAACGACCACGTGAACACTGATATGCCGATAAATTTTGCGCGCTGTGTCACCTATGTTGGCAACGTAAATATGGTTTCGTGGTGATAGACAAGGATAGCGCATTGCGTAACGGTAGATACAGACGAGGATTTGACGATTAGTTTCGCCGTACTGTAAAACGAGCAGTGTTTCTTCGACGTTACGGTGAGATGGACAGTGCGAAAGGCGTCGAACGGGAGAGAACGGCAAAACTAATCGCAAAGACGCGCACGTGGATTCGTAAGAAACACAGAGCATTAAAGACCGATATGATGGAGAATGAGATGGCGTTGGAAAAACGATTCAAACCGATCGTGGAACCGTTGAAACAAATCGTTGAAAACACCGAACGAGAAGAATCAACCGGTATAATGGAGAAGAAGCGAAAAAATAAACGTGAGCGCGGCGGCGACGACGACGACGACCACGACGACGATGACGACGACGACGATGACGACGAAATTTCCACACAAATTACACCGCATGTCCTCCATGGAGCAAACGAACAAAACGATTGAACATCGTGTCGACGGTCCATTCCACGCCGATAAAATCGCAACAATTATCCCCGCAGGATTAGGAAGTCTTTATCGGTGATGATCCGTTACTTGAAACAACTGTCAGACAGGTTCTAAAGACACCGCAAAGTTGCGAGAGGTTGCACAGTCAGTTAGGACCGTTGGGACAAATATACGTGAATGCTCTGCTTAGTGGTGATAAAAAAAAAGAAATCGATCATGTTTACGGTGTTTATTTCGATGAAAACGGTACGATGCTGGGCGATAAAACATTCGACGTAGATTCGGACGACACCATAATCGTAGACGGAGTAAGATACAAAAGTACATCGGGCCTGTACGAGTTAATCTTCAAGAGAATTCCCGATGATGCTATTTACACCAAGAACGATAAAGAAACGTATAAAAGTATATTGCTGACAACGAATGCGCACAGACGTCGTCATAACGCTGAAATGCCTGTTAAAAGTAACAAGGAACACAAATACAAACACATCATTGGTCCGCTCGTGGGTGCTCACAGTACGAGCACAGGTTCGGGTGTACCATCCGCCATGAGATTAACTGATAACAAAATAGATTACATTCATTGGGACGATCCTAATGAACTGGTAGATCAACTTCAGTTGCTCGATGCTTCTCGTCAAGCAGGCAACAACGCTCATGATAACGAGATATTGTCGATATTTGAAGAACTTCGCGAAGCTGGGTTGATTATAAATCGTTGCGACGAAAACTGCGACAGTAGTCAAATTCGCGAGAGTTCGATATGATGTCTGTGAATAAATTTGGTATACCTATGAGGAGAGATGATAGCGACGAAATCGAAAGGTCGCGATCGTCGATCGAATCTTTATGAAATTACGTACACGACAGTGGGCTCTGTCTGAATCCGGATCACTACGATGCGAAGGAACGAAAAATAGAACACGTAGCCACACTGGAGTTTAACACCGACTTGGTAAACAAAAGCTACATCGAACGCAATCTTCGAAATTCGAGGAACGAGATCGAGGAATCATTTAGAACGATAAGGAAAGATACGCAGAAAGACATCTCGAAAGTGCTCAACGATGTGGAGAAAGTACAAAGAAACGTAGAAGAAATCGCGAAAAGCGTGACGAAGGTGTCCGCTGCTATCACGTCTAAATGGAAATGTAGTCGATTTGTATCTACAAATGAAAAATGTGACGATTGAAACGTTAGAGAAATCATTCAAAACGACTGGGAGAGATATGATCGTACGCGCACTTAAGGGGGTAGTCTGCTTTACAAGGCCAAAAAATAGCAATATTTTGGGAATTTTTTTAGAAGGGAAAAAATAATTAAACTTCTTAAACGTTTATGCCTCATTTTAATATGTATTCAAAGGGTATAAAGTGAATTTTTATGGAGCAATTTAATAGAAAATGGCGGATGTAGAGGCTATTGTGTGGAGCGCCTCGGCTCTGGAGTTGTCCATCTGCGTACACGATGCCGCTCGCAATTCTTGTCTGAAATGAAAAAATTAAACTGATTATTAATTTAGACATGTATATCTTCTATATGAACCTAAAAAATTCCGAAAAAGAGGCATAATGATGATTATTTGTAGTTTGAACACAAATTATGCATTTTTACATGTTTAAATTTGACTTTGACCTGATGTAAAAATTATTAAAAAAGCGTTTTTAATAATTCTTTTTGGTTCATATAGAAGGGAATTTAGTTGTGAAGAGAATGCACTTTGGCTTTTGTCGATCGGTCAAATATTTTTTTTGCTATCGTGTACGCAGTTTAGGAAAAATCGTAAAAATGAAAACTCGAGAAAACACGCTTTAAAGTTTGCGGTCGGAAAAAGTTTGATTTATTGACTACTTACATCAATAATCTGCTAATCAGCGATTCCTGCACTATATAAGAGGCCTTCAGCTTCCTCGTAGTATTCATGAAGATGAATTTGTTCGGCTCCTAAGTATTTTAAGGGGATCGAGGGACGGGCGCGCGCTCGGAGCAGACCGGCATTCGCCGCGGCGCGCTCCGCACCTACCTGCTCTCGGCCTTATATCGTCACAAATACTTTGAATAGGAATTTATCCTTTTGAGAATATATTCTTGGATAGTTTATCTATCCATTTAAGCAATAAAAAAAAATCGATTTTTTTGACCTTGTAAAGCAGACTACCCCCTTAAAGATACTAAAGAGTTGGAAAGTCTAAAGAGTTAGAAAAAACAGTGCCGAACATGATCGAGAAATCGTTGAAGACGACGGGGAACGATATGATTGCACGCGCGCTTCAAGGTGTGGTGACGACTAAAGAGTTGGAAAAACGGTGCCGAACATGATCGAGAAATCGTTTAAGACGACGGGGAACGATATGATTGCGCGCGCGCTTCAAGATACGGAGGAGGACATTTCGAAATTGTGGAACAATGTGGAAGAACTCTTTAAAAGTATAATTACGAGGGTCGTTTGAAAAGTCCGTGCAAAAATAAAAACTACTTAATTTTTTGGGGTAAACTTTTTTTATTTTTCAACATAGTCACCTTTTAGGCTTATACACTTCGTCCAACGCTGCTCTAATTTGTTGATCCCTTCCGAATAATAGGATTTGTCCAAGTCTGAAAATAGCCATTTGTTTCTGCAATCACCTCCTCGTTTGCATAAAATCTTTTTCCCGCCAGCCATTTCTTCATATTGGGGAACAAATAGTAGTCCGAGGGAGCCAAGTCTGGAGAATAGGGGGGATGTGAAACGAGTTGGAACCCTAATTCCATTAATTTTGCGACCACAACTGCTGAGGTGTGAGCTGGTGCGTTTTTGAAAATCACTCGACTTCCTCGATTCAAATGAATGCCAAACACAAACAAATAGACCGATCTGGCTAAAACGTGGTGTGTGTTCTTCCAAGAGATGCTACTAACTAAATCTAACCTTGATACGCGCCAGTAGTGCCATTTCTCTGACTTTGCACGGACTTTTCAAACGACCCTCGTATGTATAAGCTCACTATCGGATGAGGCATTTAAACTCAGCTCGGATAAATTAAACTCAAAAAAGGTATCTAGGGATGAACTGTAAAAAAAGATAGGAAGGTTTAAAAGATATGCGTAATCAATAAGAAATCTTGATTCAATATCAACGAATTGTGCTTATAAATACCTCCACATTTTCTTCAGCTTGCAGTTTTGTTTGTGCTGTCTAAACAAACGCAAAATCGGACAATTATCAGAATACTGGTGTAAATCAACTTACGACAAGCCGTACATAAACAGTACATGATCATTCTAGGCCTTAAAAGCCACATAAGTTTTAATAGATAATAAAAAAATATATACTTTCAAGCACAAATAGATATTAAACGCGAGTAATGAGTCAACTAAATTTATTTAACTAAATTTAACTGAAATATAAATTTCCTTCGGCTTCCGTCTCTTAAATATCCGTGGAAAGATGCGAAAATATATTCGATTGCGATGTTCTTTTACGATAATAACATTGGCCAATGATAATAATGGGAATTCGTTAGCTTTAAGGCTGATAGGTATATGTATACTGTGACAGCGTAACTAAATAGACCATGTTTTCTACTTCACGCAGAAAATGTGTGGACAAGCTTCTCCCTGTCATAATAGAGGGAGAGATAAGTGTCGAGAAACGAAAACTCGTGGAAGAACTCCACGCACCCGCGCGAAGAAATTTTCTACGTCGCCGCGTTGTGGTACGCGGTCGCGACGATTTGTGGCAGGCTGACGTAGTCGAAATGCGTCCTTACGCGCGATTCAATAAAGAATACAATTACATTTTAACAGTTATCGATGTTTTGAGTAAATACGCATGGGCACTACCACTCAAGAGCAAAAACGGAAGCGACGTAGCCGCAGCGTTATTTAAAATATTTTGCGAAGATGAATGATACCCGCGAAACCTGCAGACGGATCAAGGAAAGGAATTTTACAACTCCACTGTGCAAAAAATTGTGCAGAGGCGCAACATAAATCACTATTCAACGTACTCGGTGATGAAAGCGTCGGTAGTGGAACGATTCAATCGCACATTCAAGAATAACATGTGGAAACTATTTACGTTAAATGGCTCGTACAGATGGATCGACGAGTTACCGCATCTACTGTCGAATTATAATCATTATAGACATCGGACCATCGGAATGCGACTGATAGAAGTGACACCCGTCGTTGCAAAGCGGCTCTTATCAACGGTATACAGTCACGTAAAAATTGCCGCCCCAACGAAATTCAAGACAGGTGATCCAGTACGTATTAGTAAATTCAAAACAATTTTCGAAAAAGGCTACACACCTAATTGGTCCACCGAGGTTTTCTACATCGTTAAAATACGACATACGAATCCTGCAACGTATCTGTTAGAAGATTATCAAGGAAAACCGATAGCTAGTGGATTTTACGAACACGAATTACAACGAGTCTCGAATCCTGACGTTTATCTCGTGGAAAAAATACTACGCAAACGAGGAAATAAAGTGTACGTGAAATGGTTGGGAATGAACAGTTCGCATAATTCTTGAATAGATAAAACGAATGTATTGTAAATTTTGTTTTTATTATAAGTTTTTTTATTACAATAAAAAGATGTGTCACACACGTTACAACGGTATTTTATAATGTCCCCAAGGTAGAGTAGCGACCGAATCGGGTACGACGTACCGCTTATCGTCATACGGACTGAGAGCGAGTTTCAATTCAGACACCGTGTAGACCTCGTGCAATGTCGATCGTATGCACGACTGCCGTCTCAGCTGTTCCATTACGTCATTCAAACACCGCGTGTAATCGTCGAAAGTGATCGTTTTCGCGACTACGTTTTTCTTCACACCCTTTATTCTCTTCGTATCGCTTCTCCCGATCACTCTAAATGCGTACATCTTCGCTCTGAGTCCTACGAATTCCGTCATAATCGCGCCGTTATTTTCATCTTTCATCAAACCGGGTATTTTGGTATTAACGCGTGGAATATCATACGCGTTTCCCTCAGGGTAATCGCTCGTGTCGAATCTCGCGATATCACGCTTGATATTCTCGTATACATTTTCACACTCCAAAAGATATATCAAACTGTCAGTGTCCGTGTACATGATCTTACATTTATCGCGATACAACGGCATTACGTAATCGTAGTGAAATTCATACAGACGCATCTTGGATATTTCGAGAATGCACATACCTACGTATATCGGTTTGTTCAATTTTACCTCGAGTTTGCGCATTTCGACAGCAATTAGATCTTCGGAAAAGACACTTCTGCTGTGAAAGTTCGGTTTCGCTATCATCGCTTCCGCACCGTATCTTCCGTCCCAACGCGTTACGAGTCGAACGTCAACATGATCGCGTACGTTCTCCATTGTTTTTCCAAATACCGCGTTATTCATCAATTTGTAAAGATTCTTCTCGAATTCGTTATTCGCGAGCTTTCTGAATCTCGTATTGAGTTCGATGTATCCGCGAAGCCATGGGGATTGTGCGAATTGTAATATTCGATGAATTTTTTTCACGTATAATCCGTGCTGAATGCATTGTTGCAAATTGCGATAGTACGTGACATAGCGCTCCTTATCGTAGAGTGTAGCCAGCAGTTTATCATTTCGTTTTCCGGGAGGCCGTTCGCGAGTGGGACAGAATGGAAGGTCAGTATGAGCGTCATGAACGCTTTGCGGATACGCAAGGTCGACTTCTAGAATATAACCGATAACGGAGTCTGACGACACAGACATTACGTCAAAGCGCTCGACGTCATCGACCCATTGAAATTCTCCATACGGTAAGGATTCGGACATCGCCCAACCGTACAAATTATTCACATCGAAGTACATGAGGTACGTCGAGGGTTCCGAAGGATCGTACGAAGGTGCATACTTGTTATTAGCTCGCGCATATCTATGCGAACATTGGCTTAAACCACCGCGTATACCACGCTCTACAAACATCACCATGTCGATGTCGGTGAGCAATTCGAATCGAATACCGGTGTATTTCAACATACCGTCCCACGTGTATCCCGGTAGGTAATAATACGTCGGATCCAAGCCGTAAGTCTCGATACACGTATCACGAAAATTTTCGAAAACGTCCGCCAATAAAAGCACATCCGTCTTGAGATACAAATCGCTGTAATCACCGAGAGTCTCTATGCATAAGCGTCGCAAATCGTTCGTCGCGTGTTGATAATCATCCTCGGAAACGACCTCGTCGGTTAACGAACTGTAAAACGACTCGCGCGGCGGTAAACTAGTCTCGTCCAGCTTATCAACGCTATTGACGTACTCGTACGGAAACACTCCTTTACGCGTAAGCAGATCAAAATCCTCGGTGTTAAGATTGCGAAATTCCGACCGCGTGATTGTCAATTTACTCTTGTCGAGATACGATACCAATTTCTCGAGACTAGTACTGAGAAATTTAAAAGAATCCACAAAACGCAGTTTCACATTGTCCGTTCCCCACTTGACTTTCGCCGTATCCTTGACATATTTCGTAAACGATATATAATTTTCTTTCGTTATCGGTAACAAATACACGCTACCCTCAAAACTATTAGCGATATCTTTTATGATAAAATGCGCGTCA
>NW_017256788.1:2134-2658 GCF_001594055.1 Mycetomoellerius zeteki | reverse complement strand
TATACTACATATAAAACGTATGATACATACAGGGTGGACCAAATGAGTCTATATATGAAGATATTAGATGGTTGAGTCTATCGTAAAATGGAACTAACTCAAACTCGAATTATCGTAAACACCCTAAATCTCTGTGCGATTTAGAGAGTACATACACAATTCGTAACACATCCAGTACGCGTTGAGTGCAAGTGAGTTGTGTGATTAAGTGTTGTGTGATCTTTTTTATTCAGCATGAAGAATTTCACCAAGCCTCCTAAGCAGCTTATAGAGGAAGAGGAAGAGGACATCGAAGAGGATATCCTCCTTGTTGAGAACATCCTCTTCGATGAGGATGTCCTTGAAGAAGAGGAGGTGGTGGTGGAGGAGGAGGGAGGAAGAGGAAATGTATAATCCTATAATCGAGCCTCCTAAGCAGCTTATGGAAGAAGAAGAAGAGGAAGAGGACATCGAAGAAGATATCCCCCTTGCCGAGAATATCCTCTTCAATGAGGATGTCCTTGAAGAAGAGGAAGTGGTGGTGG
>NW_017256788.1:0-1395 GCF_001594055.1 Mycetomoellerius zeteki | reverse complement strand
AATCTACTTTAGCAATTACGGTTCAAATTTTATCACATATACAGGATATCCCAAAATTCGCGACTCAAAATACTATAGCAAGAAAATGTTCGAAAAAATTAAAAGATAAAGGTTAATTGTAAATTTTTATTTTAAATATTTTCTGTGATATCACATTGTCAACATACTATTCATATGACAAAGTGCATTGGCCAAGGTTTGCAATGTTACCTCTCCTTCTTCTGTGTAGGCACATTTGTGTATATTTCGTACTTTGCATCCTTTACTATCGCTAGTGATAGCTTCTTCACCTTTGATTGTTCCTACAGGCTTCGATGTTTGTTTCTCGATAAGCACCAAATCTTTTGTGGGCTTTATATGTGAGGAATTTGATCGTGACAATAAATTGTTTAAAGGAGACAGAGCTCTACGTTCAGAAGACTCATCAATCGTTGCATCTTTATTAACTAATTCATGATTTCTTTGTGAAAAGTCGCTCAATTTCGGAACAAGCGATAACATCTGATTCTTTTTACGAATATTATTCTCCTTGTCCGATTCGGCAAAACGCTTGTTTGTTTTTTTTATTCGCTTCCCCTTTCCTTTCTCCTCAATATCTGAATGCAGTGATGC
The DNA here is from genome assembly GCF_001594055.1 of Mycetomoellerius zeteki. NCBI lineage: Eukaryota > Metazoa > Arthropoda > Insecta > Hymenoptera > Formicidae > Mycetomoellerius > Mycetomoellerius zeteki. Next base: position 783 of record NW_017256788.1, on the reverse strand, counting down.
GTTCGGATTTTTACATAATCTTACAAGCATTTTCATACCACGGTCGCAGTTCTCTGTACGAAAGTTGTAAATTGTACATGTTTCAGTAACAGAATGTAAATGATATATATATATATTATAAGACAAAAGATATATAAGATAAATTATGTATTTCTTAAATTTACCAATGTTATCTTTCATTTTTTTAATCGAAAAACAACTCCATTCCTTATCCGGTTTCGCACCTTGTTTGACTAACTTTTGTATTGTCGCTTGATGTTCATCGGATACAAACATGTTGTGCCCAATGTTGAAATCCACGATGATGGAATTAGATCGTCGAAACCATCCATATCGTTTTCGTCATCAGTTTCGAAGTGAACAATAGACCAAGATGGCATAACGGTAGATATATTTTCGCGGAATTCGTTTTCACGATCGATATGATCACGATCAATATGATCGTCTAATAAATTATTTTTTTCTTTAATAAACGAATTCCTTTCGTCGGTCATTTTTATTCGTCAATAATTTATTCCTGAACAAGTAGAAACAATACAATATTTGTTTTATTTTACAATTACATGAATTTATTGAATAAACAAAAAGTAATATGTTTCTTTTTACAGCACGAAAACTAACACGTTCCAACGTTTAATGGCCTTTAGCCGCGAAAAGTAATATGTTTGATAGTTTGACTACGAAAAGTAATCTGTTTCACTTTATACCGCAAAAAGTAATATGGTTGTGAACTCATCCTTCGAGAATTTCGATGACTGTCAAAGGTTAGAAGTAGAAATACTC
>NW_017256787.1:0-429 GCF_001594055.1 Mycetomoellerius zeteki | reverse complement strand
TAAAAATCGCGACGATACTGAAACTTTCAAGCATCGCAACTCGAAAAGTACTCGATGAAAAAATATTTTATTACAGTGTTTTGGAAAGCTCTCGAGATGTGCTATAAGAATATGCAATGAAAAATGGGATGTTCCATTTAAGAAAATAGATATGACCTTGATGACCAGGTCTTGGCAACGCCACCCAAGGTCAAACGGATGTGATTTGTCTGAAACACTTTTCTGTAATACTTATACTTTTCATGATGTTCAGATGTCCCGAAACTTTTTAGACATTCTGTATATATATTTACGTTTATTCCATACTTCCATATTTTTATTTAAAATAAGACATACCTCGCAGATAAGATTATACCCAAAGTAGTAATGTCCCAAGCCAAATTTTACCTCTGTCTGTTTTATTTGCAATATAAACTGCAAAATCTGATC
>NW_017256786.1:0-7282 GCF_001594055.1 Mycetomoellerius zeteki | reverse complement strand
ATTTCTGATCGCTTATGATCACAATTCAATATGACTATGGTGACTATTCAGAAGCTTTAAAATACTATTATGCTACGTACATGAAATCGAAGAGATACTTTCTTATTGCGGTATATCACATACACGGCGCCAGAAGTAATACTGACATTGTACCGACATGGTGCATGTTTTATATTCATATGATGCGCACTTGTAGTATATGTCTTTAAAAGGAAAAACCGCTTAATTTGTAATTAGTCGTAAATCATGCGAAGTAACATTCATGTTTCAAACGTATTACAAGCAATTACAGTTGCAATTAAGTTGGCTATATCCTTTTAAGATGTTCTATACTATAGTGTCATCGATAGCAAGGTTGTGCTACACCGATACTACTCAATACAAGCAATATATGTATTTTTTATTGTTACATGACATTTGCAACTGTAAATCACACATAAACTATGATATAAACTATGATATATAAACTATGATATATATAATATATATATCTGATAAAAACTATATGTAAGAGAAGTAAATTATTGATCCTTCCTCTGTCCATCCCGATCCTTCCTGTGTCCATCCCAGTCCTTCGCATTGCAAAGCGAAGAACTCAATGCCTTCAAAAGATGTTTTGTCGTTACAATTTCACCTTGGAATTCATTTTGAAGAAGTATGTCTATAAATGGAAATAAAATTTATTAATACAAAAAATTTTTGTAACTAAAGTATTACTGAAGCTTTTTCATTAAATTATCTATGTAATAATAAAACATTCATGCACCTTTTATACATGCATACAAATGTTCGTCTTTCATAAGGGCTTTACCAGGCGTCACTTTAGATGCTGTGTACTCTATCGCGACATTGCGTGATATAACCATTTTAATCATGGATGTTATATTTTTAGATAAAGTGGTGGAATAGTCCACGTAACGGCGTAGATGCTGACACTAGAATGATTAAGTTTATATAAAATATTATATAGCGAAATAAATATAGCGATATACAAATAAATACTTCTGAACAAAGTAATTGTGCTTACAAAATTTGTACAAAAATCGGTATCATTTTTCAGACGATCGTTGAATTTTTTAAAGTCTTCTTTATTATTAAATGGAAGCTTAATGTTATACTTCTTTAAAAATATGTTGTCTGAGTCTGCATTTTTGTTAAACTGTACTTGGTTTAAAATTTTGTTCCTTACTATCTTCATGTCTTGCATAATACTCTCTACTTTGACTGATAGTAAATCTAGTTCTGTAATCAAAATGGCCAAATTCAATTACATCTGTATGTACGATTTGAATATTTTAACAATAACTAAATATTTCCACTTTTTTTAAAACTTACTAATATTAACTTTTTTAATGTCTTTATCGAACTTTTCGTAATATTTTTTCCAAATTGCAGTGTCAGAGTTAAGAACATTCGATCCTATAATTCATAATTACATTATAAATAAATTTGTACCAAATTTAAAACTGTTCATATTATATATCGTTCATATTATATATCTTCATTTGAAATACCGATTCTTTCATTGTCAGATAAAACAGGTAGATTGCTGTTCATTAATATCTCCAAAGGCTCTACCAAAGCAAGATCTGAAATATTTTTCCGAAAACGTTATTATTTAGTTGGAATAAAGATCGATCCGATGCTTTTATTACTCCAATCATCATTAGCCTTTTCTTAACAAAGAATATGTGTATTACCATTCCACAAATCTGTCTCAGTATAATTTTCTTTTTGTGCGGTTTGTACAGTTGCTTTCGGTATAGCAAGAGGATCTTGGGCAAATTCAATGTTAGCTAAAATAAATGAAAATGTAATTAATAATAAATCTATTAATATCATCTGCATGTATAATGATACAAATAAATAATAATGTTAAATCGGAGTTGTGAACACGCTAAAAAGGTATTACCACCATTCCACAAACCTGTCACAGTACAGTTTTCTTTTTGTGTGATTTGATTAGTTGCTTTTTCTTTCGGTATAGTAAGAGGCTCTTGGGCAAATTCAATGTTAGCTAAAATAAATAAAACTGTAATTAATAATAAATCAATTAATATCATCTGCATGTATAATGATACAAATAAATAATAATGTTAAACCGGAGTTGTTAAACACGCTAAAAAGATATTACCATTTAATAAATCTGTCGTAGAAAAATTTTCTTTCTCTGCAGTCTGTTTCTTCTTTGATTTATTAAACGATTTTGTAAGACATTCATTAGCTAAAATGAAATAAATAATAATTAAATGTAATAATAATGTAATAATATAATAATATAATTAACAAATCAAACTAACTAAGACTCCTTATAAATCAAATGAAGTAAGAAAAACAGGGCAATAGGAGTCAAGCGCGGAAGGTGTTGCGCAAATAATATGACCATATAGCGTAAAACTTATTTATTCTAATAAATAAATATATTCTAAAAAATATATAATTACATTTACGTAACTTTAGGGCAGAGTAGAAGAAAACTAAAATAAAAATGTTGGTATTGTATAGTTCTAAGTTAACTCATATAATTAAACAACAGTAATTCACAAGAAATGGCCTGATTAATAAGTTCAATTTCAGGATATGTTAAGATTTAATTGTTTTTCATTGATCGATAGGCCGAGGCTTCTTATGGTGAAGTCTTTCCACAGATAGAGTTGCAATTTGAACATAACCTTAAAAGACTAGTGAAAATAGTAACAGTAGTTTTATTCTTTCAAATCTTACTTTTTAGATTATGAAAAAATTGATATTTGAAAAAACAGCCTTAAAAACAATAAAAAATTTAAATAAATGTTTTGTTTTTCAAATATCAATTCTTTTCAAATTTCAAAAATAAGATATAAAAAACCAAAATATTATTACTATATGATTTTAGGGTTTATGTAGTTCAAATTTCAATTCTATCCGGTAGAAATTTTATCATAGAAAGCTTCGGCTATCGAGCACTGGAAAAATGGTCAAATATTATCATATCTGTACATTAAATTTATGAATTAGACTATATTTTTGTTTACATATATGTTTGGATGAGTTAAATTTGAACTATACTATACAAACATTCAATTAAAAAAATTAATTTTATCATAAAATTTGATCAAAGTTCACACCCTGCCCTTAAATAGATATAAAGAAATGTTATGAATGAAGCATTTTACCTTTGTAAGCTTTTGAACTCGGACTTGCATCATTTTTTGATTTCTGTTTTAGAGATTTTGTTTTCAAATTAGAGCTGTCTAAACATATTTTAAGTACACATATGTAATATTATTAATATTTAGAATTTTTAATTTGTAAAATATCGAGATTAATGAAATACACACGTGTGCGTGTGTGTGCATGTGTGTACAATGTATATTTATTTACTACTACTATTATATATATATATATAAAATCTTGTATTGCAGCACAGAGAAAACTGATAAAATATGTATCATCTGAATTTGTAGCTCAAATAATTCGGTAAATGTAACTTTTTAAGTTACATTTACTGAATTATTTGATATATATATTTAAATATTATATACATATATGTATATATATAAAAGTTGTATAAAGCAATTGTCTGGTTAAGGAGGCATATACACTTAGAAAGATAAAAAAATCGAATTCTATTTTCATATTTTTAAAGTTGGATATGTTAAGAACGGTTCTATGGAGTTATAAATTAATCCAACGAAAAATGGAAAATTAGGGATCATTTATACTAACCGTATACCATATGTCGTAATCTGTAAGAATTGACTAATCACAGTCAAGCATTCCCCTCTTACAATTAAATGAAGGAAATACTCGACAGTAATTAGTCAATCGCAATTATGATTGAGTGCGTCAAACTGAGTGTGTTAGACAGATGGACGTATACCTATAACATGGTCTTTCAAAGGCAGGTATAAAACAGGTTCGCGCAGGTATAAAGATTAGTTCTTCTCGTTTCTGTTCATCGATGGCAAACCTCAGAGTTGTATTTAACGATGGGTTTGGTAAAAGTTCTTGTTTGGATGAATAACAGAGAAAATCGAAGCGTTAACAGCAAAAATGAAAGGTCCGAAAAATCCTTCGAAAAACCATATGTAATATTCCAAAATCGAGGAATTATAGAAGCAATATAAATAAAGATAGATACGTATGCATACGCATATGTCATTACCGAAGACGAGAATCGCAAGTCAAGCAAAGATGCGCTTGCTAAGCAGTACGAAAGAAGAAAGAATTCATCGAAGTCCAAAGTGACTTTGATGAATTCTTTCTTCTTTCGTACTGCTTAGCACCAGTCCTGGAAGCATCTACTTCATCAGCGGATTTGTTTTAAAATTCACAAAGTTAGGTTTCATTTTGATAGGTATAGGTGTACGTGCTCCCTTAAGATTATCAGATTGTTCGGTCAAAACAAAATATTGTTATTATATACGTATCTGAAAATACAGCACATACTTGAATGACTGCAAGTTTCTTTTTGCCATGATGAAACTTGAAATAATTTTCTTATTTCCTCCTCATTTTCTTTTAATGTTTTTTGCTTATATATAATCTCCGCTTTTTTAATTTTTTCTGTGTCATCATCTTCAGAATCCTGGGAAAAAGCCGTTTCTGCCTTCTCGAGTAGCAAAAGTCGATTGACTGCATTTTTGTATGTCCCTAAATAAAACTTATAGTATGTAATTAAAAAGTAAAATTTCAATAAGTAATTTTAATCAATAAAAATTTTTTAATTTATTAAACTAATGTTGATTAATGTTCGTACTTGCTTCGCCAATAATGTCTACATTATATATAGGCCATGACTCTGGCGCTTCACATTCTGATTTGACGATATCATGAAGTAGCTTAATGTCTTCACTAGTATATGGAGTAGGAAGAAATGGTACTTTTAATCTTTTTGTTTTATTGTCCCAATGTATCCATGTTGCAGGAACAATATCAATTTCTTTCTTCAATCCTTTCCTTCCTCGTTTAATAAATTTCACTATCTTGAATCGATAAATTACTTCCTACTCGGTTTCCTCGACTTCACTGTCGCTGTCGGACATCTTTAAATATATTCTCTAAAAATATATTTGTAGAAATTACATACTGAATATTATTTATCTGACTTAAATAAAATGCATTGATAAATAATTGATTTACAGTTTCAGGTTATAACACAGATAAAACATCCTACACTACTCGACAACAGTCAATGTTGAATAAATGAAAAGTTGTCGGATGCAATGAGGAAAGTTTTTATGCTGCTTAATAAGAACCCTATTGAAAACAAAAAATTAAACCTCAAGTCATGCAACTATGTGTTGTAGTATCAACACTGTCCTTTGATGCAAAGACTGGTACGTACAAGTATGACAAATACCATAGACCTGTAACTTTTGTCTATCGAAACTCTATTCGAAAATAGAAAACTTTTTTCAATTATTAAATAGAACATACAAGAACTTTTCCTATTGCAGCCATCAGATTCTTGTTAACTATTAACATAGACATTGTCGAGCAGTGCAAGTGTCTTATCTAATAAGTTATAATCTCTCAGAAATTTTTACATGTACTTTATAAAAATGTAATTGTAATAATTATTGAATATTAATTGAATTACATATTTCTCAATTGAATTAAATGTTATTAATGTATCAATTGGTCTGCTCTAACAAAATTTACGTACAAATTTGTGGTTAGGTTAGGATACTATTATATTTAAACAAAAAGAAAAAGTATATAAATTCAATAATTATACTTACGAATTTTACGGTGTACTTTTTGTTCTAATTTAACCGTGATTCTACAGTGAATTGGTAGTCGGAAGTCTTAAGTCTTAATTGGTGAAATTGGTCAATAATAGCCAACTTGTATAACTAACAATGAGGTTAAAGTCGGTTAAGATTTTCGATTACCGACTACCGACTCATTGCAGAGAACCTAAATAATGAATTCATATGCCTTACCTTTTTCGAAAACAGGGATTAATCGGGAATTCTGCCTTCTGGATTATTCCTGCCTTTCTTGTTTCTTGATGTAATAATCAATTGCGAATTACACGTTTGCGATCTTTGTTTATATACATAGTCGATATTGATAATCGATATCGATTTCCATATCGATTTCATTTAACGCCTATCAATCATGCATATCTGCCATACTGATGTTTTAAAAATTTTGATATGTACAACATACAATAGCTATAACAGATATGTTAGGTTAAGAAATCTGTCACCAGTCACGAATCACGAAATACTGCGATGCGAACATGCGCTGCGGTCACATTTTCATGTGACACGCGAGCCTGGATCTGTCGTGGATCACATCAGACTATTTAATAAATTTTATTATGAAAGCCAAGCCATTTCCATACCAGGTCCATATCAGGCGCAAGACTAGGCCTCTTATGGACCATGTCAGATTTTTTCAAATGGATATGGCGTGGCAAAGTATTGTGGCGCTAGCCAGTAACGTGGCGATGACGAGGAAATTTCTACCAGGGAGAAATTATAGTGAATTGTAGTTTGTATAACCTTTGTATAAACTAAAGAAATTTTTCAATTTCAGGTGCATAGCAAAATCCATAGACATAGTATGTATGTGAGTGTGTGCGAGAAAAGTTATTAAGATTCCTTTAAGAGAGTTCATGGAAATAACTGAAATTTTTTGGTGAATGACGACAATGCATTTTGCTGGTCATATAGCGTTTTTTCTGCAAAGTACAATTTTTAATTGTTATTGAAGATATAAAATAAAGCAATTAAATAAATTATTGTTTAAAAGCTTTCAATAAAAATATACCTCTGATGATGAGAACGGGATACTGAGCATCCATTACACCAACATTATCGATATCACTCTAAGATATAAAAATACATTTTAATGGTTTTGTATTTACAATAAAGCTATTAAATTAAGCTATAAAGTGGCTCACTATAATTTGCTAATTAAAAAAATTTTTAATATCTTTTTCTATTTTATACTTTTAAAGTATCTATATTCATTTTACTTCATTATTTTTTCTTCAACATTTCAATATTTTATTGAGCTACTTTTTTATAACCAATGATAACTTACTCCAATTATTTTAAAAAGAAAATTCTCGTTTTCATTAAAATAAAGGATCAATAATAGAAAAACCACTAATAGTTTTTGTATTTTGTCTTTCGTTATTTTAATAGCTGCTTCACAATCGTTTATAATATCATTTATTTCTTCTTTCTTTTTCTCCTTTGAAAATTTCATATATTGCCTTATGAGTTTGGTCTTCTTATTAAGCGAATTTGTCGATACTTTGTTCTAGCCCCGAGTGCTACCA
>NW_017256785.1:0-1148 GCF_001594055.1 Mycetomoellerius zeteki | reverse complement strand
AAAAAATATAATACAATGGTATATATATATATATAAAAAAATGGTATATATAAAGAACTTCACAGTTAGCTTGGTAAAGAGAGTTTCGAAGAAGACAGCTGCTGAAAGCTTTTGGTATTTATAGAATAATGAAAAGAATAGAAAATCAGAAAAACCAACGGCAATTTTGGGTACGTCCAATATTTACCGAAGAACGGAGGCGCTTGCAGGGAGCAAGTGATAATTTAATAAGAGAAATGCAATATATTGATATGGAAAAATATATTGAATATCTTCATATGAATACATTAACATTTTCTTCACATGAACTGTTAAGTCTCGTCGGGCCGAAAATCGAAAAGCAACATGTAATGAGATCTCCAATATCCGCTTTGACACGTCTGGAAATATTGTATGTCGACGCTATCTAGCATCAGGAGACAATATGTTATCAATTTCGTTTGCTTTTCAAATAGAACTTACAAGGAAAGGGACGTAACTGTCCCCCTCCGATCTTAATGACCTTTTAATATATTTTTTTACAGACAAAAATAAGCGATAGGTATTTTTTTACGTGCCCATACGCACTTTTAAGGGGTGAAACACTTTTTAGAAGAAAATCGGTTTTTCTCTTTCGAAGCGGATATCGTCAAAACTGTAAGAGATAGAAAAAAATGTTTGAAATAAAAGTTGCATGGTTTCAAGAGTACTTAATAATACAAAAGAAAAAAAATTTTTTATTTTTTTATCTGTTTATCCCCACATTTGACTTTTTTTAAAATTTTGATTTTTTTATAATAAAAAGAAAGATTATTTTAAGACGAATTCAACCGTGTGTGATAAAGTTATTTTCCAAAGTACCATTTTTGAGAAATAATTAAAAACGTAGAAAATGCAATGAGAGCTTGATACATTTTTAAATATTTTTGGTGTAAATAATGTGATACATAATCTTATATTTTGAATATTTTCGTTCGAATCGACATTATTTTCGATTTTATTTCGAATACAATGGAAATATCGCTCTATGAAATATCGCTCTAAAAGCTTTCTCAAAATTTTTCAAAATTTCTAAACTTTAATTTTAAAACTTTTTAGAAAATTTTTGTATATAAATTGGAACGTTTTTTAGAACAATCCAAAAAGTCTACATCTTTTTTTCTAATAAT
>NW_017256784.1:0-763 GCF_001594055.1 Mycetomoellerius zeteki | reverse complement strand
TGGGCGGCGGCGTGGGAGCGTGCGCATCATGCGCGGTTAATTTGGAACGTTCATCTCAACAGATGACTGCTATAAACTCTGCTATAAACTGTGAAAATAACCATAATAAAATATATAAATTAGCAGATAGAAATCACGTAAACAAAAATCTATCAAAAAAGCTATACAATATTAAGTCTACGTACAAGCAGCTCAATAAGAATGGATTAATAAATCATATTAAATAATGCTTTTCTTATGCGCTTGCACAAAATAAAGGGCGAGCTACTCAATTAGCCGCAGCTGTAAGATGTATTCCAGATCATATGTTCAATAAGCACGACAACTGCGGTACTTTGTGCAAGAAAATAGTTCAAAAAAGAACTGGAATATATGAGCAAAAATTTATTCTAAAAAATGAAAGTCTTTACGAGGAGTTGACAAAAATATTTTCAGTTTATGCTGATAATGCTTTTAAATATTGTATTTCTGCTTCTAGTCAATCAAACGAATCATTTAATAATATTGTTTGTCATAAATTTCCTAAAAATAAGAGTTACAGCACAAGTCCTTCTGGAGATATTCGTGTAGAAAGCGCTGTAATATATAATAAAAAATGGAGGAAATAGTTACATCCAAGACACAAAAAAATCATTAAGTGTTTCAAATACCCGGTATAGTAAAGAGTATTGTGAACAAATCGATAGATATAGATTAAATAAATGAATAAAATCAAAATCGATTAAGAAAAAGCATCGCAGACTTCAATTGGTCGTACAAAGAG
>NW_017256783.1:0-1185 GCF_001594055.1 Mycetomoellerius zeteki | reverse complement strand
TCCCTCTCTCTCTCTATATATATATATATGGCATCGATTGATTAATCGATGAATTAAATAATTCGCTCATATATTTTAGAAGTAATTACAATCTGCAATTTGTAACGACTAAATTGTGTTCGTACATACGAACATTTAGATGCGTTCGCTTGAAACATAACTATAAATTTCAAACGAAAAAGTATTATTAACTTCGTGTGTACACACGGCATCACAAATGCCTTGATATACATGCCTTCTCATGTTTTCTTCTCTTTCCTTCTTATACTTTCTCTAATACGCGAGCAAATTTGAGACATTTGTAACGCCGTCTGTACTTTATATCATGGTACGTATTATGAAATTATTCGTTGTAGATTCCGATCGGAATTATTCAATTATTCCCTATATTTATATTGTGTTTTCTAAAGAAAACAAATAATTCTAATCGGAATCCATTCCGATTTATTCCCTATATATGATTCTCTCATGTCTGTTTTAATGTAATTCGAAGGTAATTCGTCAGATAGTAATTTATTGAATCCAAAGCACAAAAGACAATGGATAACAAATTACGTGTTAAAAAGTGTTGGGCACTGAAAACAGCATGCATTACTGAAATTGAAGAAACAAAAGCTATGAGTGCAATCTATAAGTGCAACTAATTTGCAAGTTACGAAATCAAACACATCAAATAATCATCGGGGTAAGTATATTTTTTAAATAAAATTCATATAATGTAAATTCTTAAGAGTTATGTATATATATATATATTTACATTAAATTATTTCTGCAGAGAACAAATCTCGTGATGCAACACACAAACATACAATTGAATTTGATAACGAACTTGATTTTGTGTATGAACATGTGATTGCACATAACACTTGTGACGATCCTACAAGTTTCTTGATAAAGGACATTGAAACTGATACAGAATTGTTACAAACTCAAGAATATCCTTTAAGGAATTTAGTTGATGAATTACGTGGGTGGGCAGTTGAATGTAATATTAAACATAATCATCTAGATAAACTCTTAAGTATATTGAGAAAAAACTTAATAACTAATTTACCGAAATCTTCAAAAACTTTTCTTGAAACATCTAAGGCAAGATACGAAATAATATACATGGAAGATCACAACTCTATGTACCCGGATAGACAATTTGTTTACTTTCCCGACTAGAAATTGGCCCGACATATC
>NW_017256782.1:0-215 GCF_001594055.1 Mycetomoellerius zeteki | reverse complement strand
TTATAAATAATTTACGCAGACAAATACACTTTGACAAATACACAAATAAATACTGGAAACTGTACGAAACGTGCGTTTGCTCCGAAAAACAGATGAATACTGAGGGACCTGAGCTGTAGAAACAACACGTGTCGCACACCAACGGTCAAAAAAGCGGGAAATTGGTATATCTGGCAACATTGCCTGTGGCGTTCCTTTAGCAGGTAAGAATACCC
>NW_017256781.1:0-815 GCF_001594055.1 Mycetomoellerius zeteki | reverse complement strand
GTATATATATTTGTGTAATTTAATAATTTACTATAAAATGTACATACTTTATAATTTAAACTGTAACGCAATGTTAAGTTATTATTTATTTGTGGGATTGTAGAATTATGAAAAATGAGATGAGATCATCTTTAAGTTATTTTTACATATGGACCGCATATTGGACATTATAATGTGACCGAAAATTTTCAATAATTTATGTAATAATGTTTTGTTGTTTTACATTGAAAATGACCCGATCGGTGTCGAAACGTTTGTATATGTACGATTATTAAACATCTTACAGTATAATTGGCTCTTTGCCCTTCTTTTATTTATTGATAATACATTAAATTTTACCTTTTATTCGAATTTTAAATGGACGTATTATGCGTTTCTGCGCTTTTACCCGACATATGTCGTTATCATAAGTTCTCTGATTTCTGCAACTATCCTTGGGTTAGTACATGTGTATACACTTACTTTGTAAGTTATCTTTATTGATGTTGTGCTTCAAAATGTTTACAGTGTGAAACACTTAAAGACCTTTTTGATAATTTATAAAAAAAGGAAGTCACCTCTATCTAGTCAGTGACTTTGACCTTGACAACATATGTATGTTGTCTGTATTTTTTGTACAAAACATGCATATACAGTACTTATTTTGAATATTAGAAATATAGTAAACGACAGTTATTTAAAAAAAAATTAATCACTAGTTTTCATTATTAAATATTTGTAAGAGGTGAGCATCTTTAAAAATCACTGTGAAGGGGAAGTAATGTTAAATCGAAGAAACAGATACGATCAGAATTTCCCCATCCAATGATCTTGAT
>NW_017256780.1:708-1360 GCF_001594055.1 Mycetomoellerius zeteki | reverse complement strand
GATATTGAAGTTACATCGCTCGTGTTCATCCTTTCATACACGTTAATGTGTCAAAGGATAATCGCGGGGACATTTGGAAAGAGTAAAAATACAGCAGAAGCAACGTGTGTGAATTTGGCCCCGCACTTTACGAATTTTGGATTTTTCTTGATTGTGCTGTGTTGTGCCACGTTTTGCCGCAAACCGCAACTCAATAGCATGAACCGTTTTTCAAATAAAAATTCTATACTGGCCTTAGGAATTTTTAGGAACAGGAAACTGAAAACCCCTGTATCATGCGAACGGTGCGAGATAATCGAATCGCACAACGTCATAGTCACTGATAGAGGTGACTTCCCTTTTTTATAAATTACTAAAAAGATCTTTAAGTTTTTCACACTGTAAACATTTGGACGCACTACGTCAATAAAAATAACTTGCAAAGTAAGTATATACACATGTACTAACTCAAGGATAGTTGTAGATATCACAGCGCTTAAGATAATGATATAAGACTTGTAATTCATCAGAAATACATGAAACGGTATTATCAAATATTCGATAAAAATGAATGTACGCTCAAATGAGGCTAAAAAAACACTATATGTTGAATTGAAAAAAAAATATACAATCAATCCGATTATTATTCGAATTATCCAGTTATTTAGCCTTT
>NW_017256780.1:0-240 GCF_001594055.1 Mycetomoellerius zeteki | reverse complement strand
CCTTTTTAACCTTTTAATTGTTTTAATGTTAAGGAATCTTATTTCATTGTAAGTGTTATTAAAAGATCAAGTATTATTATACATATATAGTAATGCATTTAGAAATTTTTACCCTAGAACGATATAAGCAAACGAAAATTAATATAATGATGATAAGATCGAGAACATCCATGGGGAGTATAAATCCAGTCTGAAGAATATCACTGTAAGTTGGATAGAGATAGTAGTACGTATAAAAGA
>NW_017256779.1:0-293 GCF_001594055.1 Mycetomoellerius zeteki | reverse complement strand
GGGTTAGAATCCCCATAGTATTACTACTGCGGTTCATTTCGTTTTGGATTTTATTTTCTTTGTTTTTGATAGTGTTACTTATAAGCAGAATTATGGTACGCCTATGGGCTCCCCGTTGTCTCCTGTCATCGCTGGTTTAGTTATGCGGAGGTTGGAGAGTAGAGCTTTGTCTTTGATTAAATTCCTGTTGCCACTTTATTATAGATATGTTGATGACATAATCTTGGCGGCTTCTGATTATTCGGTTAGTTCCATTCTTGAGGCTTTTAATTCTCAGCATCCACGGCTTTAGT
>NW_017256778.1:2053726-2057007 GCF_001594055.1 Mycetomoellerius zeteki | reverse complement strand
AAATTTATGCGCATCTGTCTATCTGGGATCTTACCCATCATTGACGATGGGTCATTTTCGTGTCCTGGATTAATTTTTATTACTTTTACAAGTATATAAAAATTATTAAGCAATTTTTACGTATATTTTGACATCTTTAGAAAGTATTTGTAAAGTTGTATATTTATAATAAATTGTTATATACAATTGTTGTATATAATATTGTTGTATATAAATCAAAGAAAAGAAATGCGTATGACCCAAAGGTGTGTATTAAGGGTTAATATTGAAGTGTGAGATGCATTTAATCTGACAAGGAGAGGACCAAGTAGTGTACATATGGGTTTTGTCTAATTTTAAATATGTTTTAGCACTTTCTACTAATTTATAGGCAAGTGACACGTCGCAATATTTATGAAAATATTTGCAAATAATTTGTATCGAAAGTTTTGGAATTTTTAATTGAATTACGAACAGATATTTCGTATGAAATTATATTCGTATGATTGTAAGCGTTAAAATATACGTTAAAATAAAATATTGAATTACAAAATAATAATTTCTTACTACATGCGTTAGTTAATCATTTATTTAAATATTCTGTAAAAATTTACATAAAAAAAACGCACGAGAAACTTTTTATGCAAAGGATGATACAACTTTTTCTTTTTCGCGACCGTTCGGGAAATATTTTATTTCTAGATTTTCTTATGTATCTTTCTTCATGGAAACCGAAAATTATCATAATAATGAAGCCATACTTAGGAAAAATTACATTGAAATAAAGTTAACAAAATCCTTATTCACATCGTTACAAAATCATTGTCAGTTATGCTTCAATCATTTAAAAACTAATTTAGAGATTTTAGCTCACCTTTAAATTAAAGTTAAATCACTTCTAATTTAGAATTGGATCACCTGAAAAATTGATTTTGACCTTTGATCCTTTTTTAACATCCTCCTGAAAAGGACACATTTTTACTCAAAGAGGTGTAAGTAAAGGAAATAATGTTTTTTTGTAAATTTTTACTTCCTATATACGATAAAGTTATTAAAAAGTACGAGGAGTTTGGGGAACACTTAAAAAATTAAGCAAGAATATTGAAATTTGAATAAATATATCATGTTTGTGCTCAATTTTCGAAGTGTTTCCCAAATGCTACGAATTTTTAAATAATTTTATCGTATTCAGGAGGTCAAAATCTACAAAAAACGTTATTCCATATTACATTTTTTTCGGTTCCTTTCTAATCTAACATCCTCCTTCCTGTTATAAAATATTTCTAGCCAATTAAAAATAATGCGATCTATTGAATAATTATAAAGATAATAAAGGATATTAAGATATCGAGAGTAATTCCGAATTACCTTTACTGTAAAAATGTAGCATTATTGTTACAGACAGAAAAAAGTACGTATAACGATTGTTACTGAAAAAAAGTAATGAAAACGGTAACGGCGTAATGCGTTATCCTAATCCTGATTTCAAATATTTCGTAGTCGTAACGGATTGGCAGATATAACCGACGCGACGCTCAGGGAGACTTTGTTTTGCTTTGTAGGAATGCGTCATCGTATATGCGCGCTATTGTTTACGCAAGGTTGTTACGGACGTTACGGTATCATTCGCGCGCCGAGTCTCGAACAGGCACAGCCAGCCATGCGAGTCGTTCTGTGTCGATGCAATATTTCATTGAACGCGATCGCGGCAAGTGCCGAGAGACACAACGCGATCACTTCGAACAATTAACGATTGCCATTCCATACGCTTAATCGTCTCTTGTATCTATCAATTCGCGAACATATCGAGACGTTTATCCATCGAAAGGCATATTTCGCGCTATTCGAAATAAAGCGTTGACCACAGAGAACAGGAAAACAATCATTTCGCTTCATCGCGATACTTATGGACAGTAATAGTCTCTTTAATAACGGATTAGAATATTTTTATTTTCGCTTTTTTCGTCGAAGTTAATACAATTTGCTCGGTAATTCGCCGATTTGCGCGTTCAAACTATATTTATCGCGCATAGTTGAAGTTTGGCGTTGTATACCGTAGTATATTTTTGGAGAATTTATCGCGTTTTTTGATTAGCTGCTAACTCGATTTCTGTTATATCTCGCAGTATCGGAGTAAAATTGCCAATTCCATTTATGAATTTTTCAATCATTAACAAACGTGTCACGGTCACGAAACTGATGGGTTTCGAATCATAATACAATACATTGAAACTGTCTGCCATTTGAAATTTATTTGTTACCGTTTGAAAAATGTCGCGTTATATCGAACAAACCGCAGCTTTGTATAATTAAGCTTAATCGTGTTTTAGCGAGTGAGTGTTGTGCTACGAAAAATCAGCGATGGAGAAACATGAGAGGAGGAGGAGGCCCCGGGAGGCATCTGGCGACGGCGGAGCAATTATGGAGTGAGTGTAATTTATTATTCGCTTGTTATATATTACACGTTGTAAAATTAATTTTATCGAACACTCAAAATTCTAATTTTTTTTATATTACTTTGAATGCGATCAAAGTCTCACTACAAATGCTTTAAAGTATTCGATTGACCAATCAGAAGAAAGAATTTTATGAATTGATGAATCAAAAAAATGCTTCAAAGCATTTGTAGCATTACATTGATCGTATCCTTTGTGTAGTGTGATGCATACATGAAATATATTTCATATAGATAATTTAGAATAGTATACTTTTTCTATTAAAATTAGTACAATATTTTTAAGACTTTTGATAGAACTCTTCGAATTATTCATATAAGAGGAATGTATACTTTTATTCATTAAATTTTAGAAAAAGGAAAAGTTTTTTGTTTTCGGAAATATCTAAATCTTTGAATTCAACCTTTAAATTTTGTTACTTGAATGATAAAAATAATTCAGTATATAATAATTGTTTTTTTAAAGTGTAATATTGGATGCTGTTGTAACTCGAGTATATTTATATTTTACAGATTAACGTAGTTATTCCATAACTTCGCTGCTGCGCATCGTATTGGTGAGTGTGATAGTATTTTTTATTTAAATGGGATAGTGGATCTAGAATAAAAAAATATTACAAAAATAACACTTTACAAATTCGTTGCGTTAAAATGAATGGACTAAGACTGATTAGTGTTAATATATTTAATTTTGAGTATTTTATATTATGCAATTTATTATACAGGGTGTTTCCAAATTAAATCGCAAAACTTCGGGAGCGTGTAGAGGAGTAAAAAACTAAGAAAAAAAGTCCTATAGACATATGCTCGTTTTTGCTCCGTTTCAGAGAAATCGAAAAAAAATGTT
>NW_017256778.1:2029744-2052644 GCF_001594055.1 Mycetomoellerius zeteki | reverse complement strand
TTAAAAAGTTTATAAATAAAATAATTAAAATAATAAATTAAATATATTTTTTTCTTTTTTCGTGATTTCCTGCGAAACAAAGCAAAAAGGAGCATATGTCTATAGGACTTTTTTTCTTAGTTTTTTACTCCTCTACACGCTCCCGAAGTTTTGCCATTTAATTTGGAAACACCCTGTATATATGGAAACGACTTCGTTAATTTATTATATTTATTACGCTGATATATATTCAAGAATATGGACACAAGTAAAAATCGAAACGAGACATTTGGATATTATATGCATTTATATGAAAAATATAAATATAAATAAAAATTAATTGTTATTTACGAAGTACAATAAGGGGTATAAATATTGTTAATATTTAGATGTATTTTTTACTTTTTCCTTCTTTCTCTTAGCATATATTTCGTATTTGTATATTTTTTCTAATTTATAAATATTAGTATAAATTGCCGCAAAATAAGAACATTTAGAAATTTTATCAGTATGCATACGTAGCTAACATAAATACAAAAAATGCGGCTATATTTCATTGTTTCATAGCATTTTCGTATATAAATGAATAAGCTAATGATAGAGAGGGAGAGGACAAGGAAACGACGGAGAAAATAATGGAGAGAATCGAGAGGAAGGACAAGGAAGATAGAATCAGAAAAATCAACGAGTCAAATTACAACAAAGAATTCAAGAGAATAAGGACAGAGGAAACGCCAAAATATTTGAAAGGAAATAAGAAAAAGAAGGATAGAGAGCTGATAGCTAGGTTCAGGTGCGGGAACGAAACGAAAGGGAGACAATATTGGACAGAAGGGGAGGATCGAAGATGCAGATTATGTGGAGGAGAGGAAGAAAACTTGTCACACATTATAGACGAATGCGGAGCAACAAGAAATGAACTAACAATAGAGGAGTTTTTAGAAGAAGAAGGAAGAGGATTAGAAGAGATGAAAAAAATAGATAGATTAAGGAAAGACATTGTAAAGGAAACAGAGAAAGTTTAAAGAAACAGAGACCTAATTTACGTACAAAAAAAAAAATAAAATGTTAAAAATTTCTTTTTTCATTTTCGAAGTATATACCTGTATTTAAAGCTAGAGTAGAGTTTATGTTTGTATAAGTACTTATATTTTTATGTTTTTGTTTATAAATGAGTTTTAAGTTTATATAATTATTGTATGCAATGAGACTATATTGTAACCGGAAGCCATCCCAAGCCGCAAGGCACAGGGATTAAAATTGAATAAAAAAAATAAGCTAATGATAATAATAATTTTCTTTATTTATATAATTTTTATTTTACGCTAATCCTTCATAGTCTGTTCATCTATATTTATTACTGATTTGATTTTATATTGCTTCAAGAAAAGCGTGAGAGTTATTGTTTTGTTTTGAGAGGAATAAAAGTATTTTTGTGTTTAGATTATTTGTAAAGAGATTAATTAGATGCGATTTACGTTAAAATGCTTGAAATTGAGAAATAATTCTGTTACATTAAAAAGAATTTTATAACGTTTCTGTAATAACGAGATAAATTTTATTTTATTGTCTCAATTGACATACGCTTTTGAAACAAGAAATTAGGTAATGACTGTAAAAAAATTGCAGTCTTAAAATAAATATATTCGCTAAAAAATCAATCTTACATGAAATAACTTTCGACTTTGCGAGTTTTGTTATCGCACTCACAGATCGTGCGAAGCTATCAAGATTGTAAGTTTTTTATTATTGAAAGTTATCTCGGAGGGTGAAACCCTCAAACGAACATCCATCGAAAATATCATTCTTGAAGAATAAAATTGTTAAGTGTGCTTTACCATCTCTTGTAGCGGAGTTCTTGCACGAACAATCACTGAAAGTTGCACTTAGAGTCCACTGCATGTATAGTATCGTACACTTTCGCTACAAAGAATCGTTCACGAACGGACACGCGTTGCTAACGTTTACATTAGCAATATTGATTTACAACGGAAGGATGGAATTTGAGTCTTTCCGTAGTTACAGCTTCTCCGCGTTTTCGTCGAGTTTTGGAGTGGAGGCGAGATGCAGGGAAGCGATTCCGTATTCAGTTTCCGAGTTCTCTCTCTCTCTCTCTTCCTCCATTTTCTGAACAAGCTTTTATCCGTGGATGAGCACTCAGGGGCAACGAAGTTCGTCCGTATGGACGTGCTTATCGCCATGCTTGGGCTCGCCATTAAGGGTAGACTTCTGCTTAACCCTCGATGGATTTGTCATAGAGCTTACTCGACTATGTATAGTGCGTTATTTATATTGTTGCTTGTTGTAAAATTGCTAAATAAATCATGCGACCGTAGATATCGAGGTAAATCATGGTTGACGAATCCGACGCGACGGAGTTGTCCTGTAACGCGAATGGTTGTGCGTAAAATTTATATTGCGTAACATCAACGTGTATATCTGGAAGGGACCCGACGGCGTGGATCGATACGCTCTAGATGGCGCATTGTTGTTTGATAAATATTAATGGTTCAAAAGCGTGTCACTTTTTATACGGAAAAAAACCGCGCTTCTGAAATTGATACGCAAATGGCGTCTGTTCTTTTTACACCGCCCACGTTTTGTTCCATCTTGGAAAATAATGGTGTCCGGAACTCACAACATTTCCCTGCTGCCCTCGCCGTTGTTCTACATTTTCATCTCCCTCTCCTTTCTTTTGTACGGACTTTTCCTTTTTGTTATAAATTAATGGTGAAATTGCTTGTTTACTTTTTTAATTTACTTTTACAGAAATGTTAGAAGCTTTATTCACTTTTTCTTCTTTTTTTTTATTTATACACTTTTGATTACTCCTGTGTAATATCAAAGAATTATTAGATATTTCAGAGATATAAATGTGAACAAATGAGTAAGAGAAATCCGCGTTTCTTCTTCCATTATAATTTTAAATTATATCCGTTTTCACTCATGTAATTATTTTGTTCTTTCTCATTTTTATTCTCATACACGAAAAGAATGGTTTTGTTGAAGTATCTAAAAAAATTTAGCTAAATACAGAGATATGAAAATAATTTCATTGGACTAGAATATCAAAATAATTATATAGAACATTTAACAGTTATTAGTATGTCAAAATGTTTGCAACATTGTTCATTATATTTGCATTTCCAACATAATTGTTTTGATGATCAACAAAATTATTTTGAGATCTACTATCCGTATTTTTATATATATATATATATATATGTGTGTGTGTGTGTGTGTGTGTGTGTGTGTGTGTGTGTGTAGCTACACTTATTATCTGTATCTAGCTACGTTTTTAGATACTTCAGCAAAATCGTTCTTTTCGTGTATTTATTTGCCGGAGTCAAGAGTAAATGGAAAAATTATTAAAATGCAAAAAGGGGAAGATGTCATGTTTAGAATTTACAATTTTAAGATTAGAAAGAGGACTGTTTATATGAATAAATCAACTAAATACGAGAAGCACCAAATTATGTCAATATATATATTGCAGATATATTAATAGGTCAATATTACATCGCAGACTAATACATATACATGTATTTTAAATAAATTTATCTCTTTTGAAATGTGACTGCGCACTGGTTACTTTTCGGACTTTCAATACAATCAATCTGAAATATTAATAATCCCTCCAAATTTAATTAGATCGTTGACTTGATGCTACTAGCATCTTAAAACTTGTAAAGAACTTATTATCGAAAAATATTATCTTGGCTGAGGTACCCTTATAGAAATTTAATATCAGTACTGACTAATTAGTTACTTATTTTGAGTATAAAAAATATTATTAATAGTATTTTTAAATTTCTATAAGGATATCTCAGCTGATTATTTAACTTTTTTCCTAGGTCGGAAACATGAAAAGTGAAAATTTTTTGTAGTTTTTTGGGTGTATATGTATATCCTACATATATAAAAATTTTTACTTTTCACGTTTCTGCTCTACAGAAAAGTTACATAATTGCTACCCTGATCTGTATCTATAGCTATTCTTAGATACTTCAGCAAAGCTGTTCTTCCCGTGAAATCTTAGCGTTACGTATTTTAATGATGAAACATGAACATCCGTCACATCACATTAAGAACTCAATTTTTCTTTCGGATCAATACAACTTGGTATTACACTAAAGTATAGATAGCGTTGAATGTGTCTTTAAATAAATGGAGAGAGGGGGAGGAGAGAGAGAGAGAGAGAGAATGCTAACCAATTTCTCTTGTTACGTGCACTCGGTCCATTTTAGTTAGTCCTTTTGTCGCAAGTATTTCACTTAGTCGTTTTCAATCCGATTTACAAATGAGGTCGGAGAGCGCAACGGACGGAGTTTTCTTTTACCGGATCTTAATATTTATCCGAGGCCGGAAGAGAGCGAAAGGACAAGAGCAGCTTCGGGAAAACTAAAAAATTGAATTTCACCGGGCGCGCCCGCTTCTCGTCGACAACAATGGTCGCGCCTTTCATCGGGATTGTTTCGATAATTGGATTAGAAGTCGCTAGTATCTCCGTCGGAGTTTACTAGAAAGAGAGATAGAAGCTTTCGCAACTGTTTCATAACGCGCCCGGAATTCCAAATCCGATTGTTTGCGCTGTGTCTCAGGCTTACGTTCGGCTTTCTTTAGTTCTTACTTTTATTGTGGCCGTCATCGTATTATGTGTGATACTTACAATAATTTTCAAAATAATTTGACATTTGATATTTAATTTTTATTTATAATTATTTTTAATTTTCATTCGTATTAAGCTGAATTAATTACCTGTATTAATTAATGAGACTTTAATTAATGGAGTAATTAAAAAAATATCCTGTTATTATTATCATTGCTATGTATTTGCATATTTTATTGAAAAAATAATATAAAAATGAGTTTACTGTTCATTAGAGGTACTATAGAAGGGTTAATTAGGCTGTGCATTGGAATCATGTAT
Organism: Mycetomoellerius zeteki; assembly: GCF_001594055.1. Taxonomy (NCBI): domain Eukaryota; kingdom Metazoa; phylum Arthropoda; class Insecta; order Hymenoptera; family Formicidae; genus Mycetomoellerius; species Mycetomoellerius zeteki. The sequence goes on along the minus strand of NW_017256778.1, from coordinate 2,047,735 downwards.
GGAATGAAGATTGATTATATGCGTCGATTATGCATGTTAGTCCACTCCGCAGTATGTTAACATAGTAGACACGTCGCACACAATATAGTGATCCATGTAATTTGCAATAGCTTTGCCGGAGCGTTATCGTTGGAGAATTAATGTCCCAAACTTTAAAATGCATTCAATAGCTTTTTCTAACACATACATACGTATAGGGACTTTTCAATATTTATCGACTTCAATTACCATTTGCATTTAACTGCAACTATTTAACTTTGGAAATTTAAATGTTTTATAACATTTTGTAATATTTGAATTTTTGCTATTCTTATTTTATCTCAAGATTTTAAATATAAAGTTATAAATTTCTTAGTTTTTAGAACCATTTAAAAAATGTTTAAATGCAATTTAAAAAAATTTTTAATAATAGCATAAGTTATATTAGAGATCATAAAATACAATAAATTTATAAATTGATAAAATGGACGAGATATAACGTATTAAATATATGATATATTGCAGAAGATTTTATATAAAAATTTATTTATCTTAGCTTCCGTTTAATATTTATTTTGCTGAAAAAAAAATGTAAAGACTTTTTATATTCGAAGTTTCATGATATTTTTTTATTTCTTTGCCACCAAAATAGAGCGCAATACTCCTGGAGATTCATCTTCCTTTTCCTCGCGTACACGCATTTCCAGTGTGAATTTTCCCATCTTTGCAAATTCTCTCTCCCTTCGATATACTCTTCTTTCAAGCTGTCTACATTTCTGCTTCGTACTATCTGATTCCGAAAAAAAAAATATTCAAAGCATACCTCAGTTCCATCGTCGTCGATAAAATCCACCGTCAATTTGTTAGAATAGCGCAAGTTGAACGTTGATAAGGAAATGAAACCGTGGTGAACGCGGGATGAAAGAAAGGACGACTGGGGATTGAAAAAGGTGGCACGGGAGGGGTCAAATGATACGCCACTGCAAACGAATCTGATTATGGCGCGACCACGTTTCATTCGATGTTACTGTCGTACGACGAATCGCGATGAGCGCTATTACCTTTTGTCTCTTTCATCTCGTCGGGCACTCGAAGAAATCGACTTTCCCGCATTTCTCCGCATTGGCTTTGTACTTCTGTTAGACGTTATTTGGTATCAAGAGAAAGAGAGAGAGAGAAAGAAACCAGTTCTGCTATTACGTTGAATGAGAAACTTTGTGATTGATAAACGGTTGTAATGTTTTCTGTAAACCAGCGGACTAGTTGAATTCGTTGGCGAAAAATACAAACTGCTACGAAGTTGTTTCGATTTTAGTGCACGCAGTTAGATAATAATGCCGTCGGACTTCTCATCGAAATTCAGTGTGACTCTCCTGGTTCAAAGGATTCCACACTAATTATGTATATGGAAAATTAGATCTAGATAGAATGAATTGGTTTTCATATATGTTGTAACTCATAATGTAGTGAATAGAAAATTATATACACTCAAATAATGAATTTTATATTGGCTCAAATAATGGATATTAAATACATTATATTTTAAAACTATGATATAAATATACAAGTCAGAAATAAAGGACCTAAATGGTCAAATAAAGGATAGTTCTTGAACTATAATGTATCAAAAGATTAAAATTGCTGTATCTTTGGTACATCACATCAAGAATTATTCATTATTTGAGCCATGTGTATAATTTTTTGTTCACACATTATATATAAGCTACAAGAAATATATGAAAACTAACTCATTTTACTGGGATTCATTTTTCTGTATAATTAGTGCGGGATCCTTTACGATCATATTGTTTGGATCAATGATATATTAAACAATTCTAAAGAATGAAAAATGAAAAATTTTCACAGAAAAAAGATCTTATATTAACAGACGAAGACATACCGCAGAGAAAAGTTTTTAAATGATAAATTAGAAAATAAATTATATTTTGGATCAAATAATTCCGAGCGGAATAGCAGGGTTAATATTATCATATCGAATTTATAAAATTTTAAGGAAATTTTTCGGGAAATTCGAAGAGTCATGCGTGTATTTTATGATCATGCTTTTATGTTCTTTACATCGTATTGAATTTGCGGCTTCTTGCGTCCCAACGACATAATCGCGTAAAACGAAGAACCTCTCGCTGAAGCGAACGAGCGATTATTATCGTCGCAACGAGCTCTCGGCTTTATCTATTGCTCGCTCTCTCGCTCGTATAATTGAACGAGAATCATTCATATCATATATCAAACGCTCTTCCTTTCTTCTAGCGTCGCTCGATAGCCAGGCTGGTCTTGTATATCATAGCACTATAAAAAAACACGATGCTCAGGCAACGACACAAAGCAGAGTATGCTGTAAAATTATGAAATCTGTAGGTGTCAGGAAACTGCCTCCGTTAGTAATAACGCGACGATGAGTGTTTTTTATCTTTCATAAAAAGGTTATACGTATACACGTGAAAAAAAAACTGAGTGAGAGAACGTTGTCAATTTTTCGTGAGATGTGACGAGACTTGCAAAGACGGAAGGGAAGTACCTCGCGTAATTCTCGTTTCACTGAAAATCTTGAGAAATTGACAATAATAAAATTAGCAATATTATTTTTATTTCTTATGGTAAGATTTAAAGATTTACTGGACGTTTAATAAATTTATTCATATTAATAGAACGTATTTTGACGGAAACGATATATATTTTTAACGTATCCATTTCTTTCCTATCCGCTTCCTACGATATCATATCTTGATACTAATCTTGAAAACGGATGCTTGACGGATACATGTAATTTCTTTCTTTCTCCCATAAGAATATCGATGATACTAAAGATACTTTTATTTTTACTTCAAAGCACTTGTCGATGTCTCTGTAAATCGATGTTGTGCTTTTAACCTTGCTGGTCTGTTCAAATTTACTATACGATCATATTGTTTATTGAGTCAATACGGTTAAAAAGTTCTACAGAATAAAAAAAAATTTTTCACAGAAAAAATATCTTAATATATTAACAGACAATGTCAACAAATGCCAGAGGAAAACATTTTTTAATAAAATATTAGTAAGAATAGACCAGGATTAATAAGAACATTTAGTTTTATATTAAAATAGCTTTTTTCTCAATATTATTTGACATGTCCTCAAATTATGCCATATTTTTGTATGTCATCTCTATAGCGACTCTACTGTTGCATACAGTACATTGTCTGTTGGATGCATCTGCGCTTGATGTACTGACGAGTCTATCGTGCTTGATGCGCAATGCATTCGGACGAACAGACATTGTAGTACGTTTCTCGATGCTGCAAGAAAGCGCAATTTTTCGATACCAGAAAGAAAGTGCAATTTTGCGATGCTGAAGAGAAAGCTGAATTTTTCGATATTGAAAGGAAAGTCCATTCAACGCTCCGAATGCGCTGCCTCTGTGATATTAAATATACAATATTCTAAAATATATATGATGAATATATTGTAATATTTATTATGTTTATTTGTTTCGTATAAAGTAATATAACGTTAAATCCAAAATAAATTGAAATTATAAAATTTAATGAACTTTAATATAAATTCTCTAATTTATTCGCATATATTACGTGTAAAGTGAGAGCTGAAATGTTTGATATTCGGATTACATGTAGGCGTCTAATAGCGATTTCTAATTTTGTATTTGGTTAATAAACGAGCCAAGTGCGAACGAGCAATCGCGCGCGCGTGTTTCCGCATAAGGTGATTTCGCTAATTTCGGATTTCCATCGCTGCGAGATCGTGCAAACACGGGCTCGCTTAGTTCGTTTTGTGTAAAACGATAGTATACATACCGTCTTATGAATTACGCTACGGAGATGGAGATGAATTATGAATCGGATATCCGAGAGGAGAACCGGAATTTAGATTGCAAACTTGAATTGTGCAACTGTAGTGTTCTTTGGTGAACTAAATTATTTAAATTTTAAAATATGTATATATGTATAACAAAATTCATCGTTCGTCTGAAATATTTTGTATATAAAATAATTTAAATAAATTTGGCAAGCTTCATACAAATGATTTTAATCATTATTATTAAATTGTCGATGTAATAATCTTAAATTATACAGTAGTTTAAAATTAGGAAAGAGAATAACTGTTTTCGAAAAATTATTACATATATTAAAATATATTAAAAAATTCATTAATCATGAGTATCATAATTACACAATCGAATGAACATATAATTATACGATTATACTTTTACAAAGAGAGAGAACTTTTACAAAACCGATGTTTCAACTGAGTTCTAATATGTGAAAAAAACGGGTCTTATTGTATTACCTATTATTTCAAAGATGAAAAACCAGTTCAATTTCACAATTTTTAAAATTTGAAATAATAGGTAATATAATAAGACCCGTTTTTTTCACATATTAGAACTCAGTTGAAACATCGGTTTTGTAAAAGTTTGTTTTGAATTGTTTTGAAGCGCGTAATATTTGTAGAGAACCTTTTTCTTCTTCATATGCTGCATATTACTTTGACTATTTCTATAAGTTCAGTCATTTATTAAACGATGTCTTACTAGGTTGAAAAGCTAGTTCTCATAAGCGACGAGAAGGTAACATATCTGGTACAAATAAATTTACAGAGAGGCAGATGTCAGGCATGAAAGCCGCGGTGGAAATTTCGGGATAGCGAAACTGCCATCTCTTTTTGCTAACCTACCCTTTCGGCGATGTTTACCCGCTCCGAATTACCGTCCAGGAATACATTGAAACGCAGACCTTATCCGCCTCGAATTCCATGTGCATACCTGATTTTCTGTAGAGTAGCACGATATATTGTCTACTTGAACGATTCCCGTACGAATAATAGCTCGCTACTCTATAAGAATATAAAGCAAACCGATTTTTCTTGCGAGAAAAGTTTTCGCTATTGAAACGTACGGTTTTGCGATCTACTTGGAAGTTATTTCGAAAGAGTTTACAAGAATTATAAATGAACTGGCCGATACGGATCGTAATTCGAGTCAAACGAGAGAAAAATAAATTTGCTATTTTCTGGAATCGTTGAGAAGAGATATTTTTCTGCTTTTCGTTTGGGATTCGGTTGGGTCTTTCAGATCAGAAGAAAATTAGATAAGAAAAGAATTAGAAATTCTGAGTCTCCATATTTCTTACGTCCCGTCTGGAACCTTGTTATATTTCCCAGCAGAAAGAACCGAAAATCGAATTTCACCGGCACGCGGAATTTTATTTGCGATCTTAAAGCGGATGGCTCCGGTGCCAAGTTACAGATCGGGGTAAACAACGATTTGGCTCGCTCCGGTTGCATAGGCAGGAGAAATAATAGCGATGAAAAGACCTCTCTCTTTCATATGCTTTCCCATTTCAGCGTCTGGTAAACGAGGGGAATTTTTTCGCCGCTGTTATTCCGCGCTTATGTAACGAGATCGAGCCATTTCGCGTTGGAAAAAATGTCGCGCGTCCTTTTCGATCACGATGTCTCCTATTCGAGCGAGTTTGAAAACGATCGATGTAAGTCATCTTCCGCGTGATGCCGGAAATGAACCTTTTGGCAGAAAGCCCAGATAATCAATAATACCCTTTTCAAACGGCACGCGATAAAACATGTTCGTTAGCGTGGTGCACCTTTCGAACAGGAAGTAGGAGGAACAACAGAAAAATAATCGCTAATTTCGATTAGTTTCCATGAACGAGAGAGAAGAAATAGCACTTCGCTAATTCGCTCATAATGGCACGTCTGAGTTTGAAGTAGTGCAAATAAAACGAAATAGTCTTTTTGGAAATGAAATGAAATAGTCTTCTTCAGCCAAATAAACTGTTCCTTTGACGCTTTTCTATAGTAAACTACATCCTATTTATTTTTTGTTGCTCGTATTAGCTTTCTTTGTCTATTTCATTATTGCTTTGTAAAAACGAGCTGTAAAATTATATTTATTAAATAAAATAGCTTGTTAGGCGAGCATCCTCTCTGCACTGATAAAGAGAAAAAATTTATTGAACTTTATGTAATATAAAAACAATATTAAGATTAGATCATTAATTTCTGTTTACTTTTCTTGACTTAAATAAGATGTCTAAGACAAGAATAACACATTTAAATTTAAATTTATTTATTCTTAAGTTTTGAATAAATCTTTATCCAATGTTATAACGCATGATCCTATTAGCATATAGTATTTGGCATGAACCAATGTCATTTTTTTTAGATTTATGAATTTTCCGTTTAAAAAAATATTTTTTCGTTAACAATAAATATAATTGTTTCTATATCAATTTTATTTTGTGATAGAGAGAGAGAGAGAGAGATCGAAGAGTAATAGGAATAGTAATTGGATTTGGAAATCTTTCCTATGAGTGCATTCTACTTATTTATAGACGGAATATTCGTTCGTATTCTATTTCCATATTTAAAGATTATATTTTAAGATATTTAAATAAATCAGCGTCCTTATTAAAATCACAATCAATCAATTGATTGTCATACGGCGGTCGTAGTTCATTTGAGTTTCATCGTAGCAATTAATCATAAATGTTGGCAAACTGTCGCGCAGTGTTCCCTCGTCAAGTTAAAGTCAAACAAATTGAAATATAATACATATATGTCAATAAATCGCGTATGTAAAAAGATAAGTTTTTCTACGGAATGTAGCAGGATGTAAAACATAACGAGAAGTACCGGTATATAGTGGCGTTTTGTCCGTCATAAAATTAAATATCGACTCTCTCCTCCGAGGAATTTAATTTCGCCTCTATCTGACTGTCTAATTACCCATCCTCTATGCTATGAATGCAAATTAAGCCAGGCGCACAGCCTCCGCGATGATCAGGTATGCATCTTTTCGGGAATACCGTCGGGGAATATGGGAGGTCTGTGTTCTCATGGAATAGCCAGGTGCAGCGCTATTATCCAATATGACCTAATTATGATAGTGGTCCACCAACATAGCGCCATGCGTTCGCTATAAACGGATCCGCGTAAACCGGTCCTGCGTACACCAGCACCGCACGCCGGTACAATACCCTTCTCGTAATAACGACCAATTCGCGTTCCCCGTCCACTATCCTCATACCGCGCGTTACGTTCCTCATCGGTCGAGAACGCGTATGCCGAATCCTATCGATCCAAATCCAAACTGATTGACGTATCGACACCTGTCGCCGCTCCACCACTGACTTTCGCAAAACTTCGCATCGCAATCGGTTACGATTCCTCCCCTCGCGAATCGTGATAAACATGCGCGGTCGACGATTGACAACAAGATGAAAGAAAGCTCGCAGCGTGAACTTTCGATCGCAATCAACGACGACTGGTATTCTGACGTTTGATGCTAGATTAAATCGCGCCTCGCGGTATAACGGACATTGCAATTATATAATAAATAATTCATTTAGACTTTAAAGCTTTCTCGAATCATTTATTTTATTACGTTTTTTTACATTTTTTATATATTAATGTAGAAAAAATTATAATTAAATTTTTAATATAGAAAATATTTATTAAAAAAGATTTAAAGCACGTAACGTTTAATATTATATGAAAAATGTCAAGTAGATAATCAGTTAATACTCATTTTGAGTTGTAATTGTTATAATAGATAATCAATGTCACTAGTGATTGTTATGTATATTTAATGCATAAATATTCGTTAATAATTGGAATACATTACATCTGTTGTATTCAACAATGAATGAAATATCGTTTGAAAGCTATTGTTTACCGAAGATGATCCATCTTTATAATGTTTGAGCGTTTATAATCTTCTTGCAGAGACCAAAGGTGAATAAAGACATAGACTAAATTCTGACAATTTTCAAAAGTGATTGACGTATCGACATCTGCTATTCGGTTGATATTATCATTGTATCGTGCAACTTTGATTCTTTATCGATTTTTCTGCTATGTACTATAAATAGATTTATTATATATGTGATGTATAAACCGATTAGATATTTAGATCAATTTTTATTATAATTAAATTAATGGAAATAATCGAAATTTAATTACGCTGTATTTATTATGGATTACATGAAAATTTCGGTAAGCAGATTAATTTTTCGAAAAGGGTTATAAGAATTTTATCTAACTGCTGTTTCGGAATATATAATAGATAATATATATGATAAATAATAAATATATATAATATATAATAGAAGTTAAAGGAATAATATAGCATATTTACAATCTCATCAAATATAATGCAGTAACATGATTTAATGTACGGGACAATAACATACGGGATCCATGTAGCTGCAGGCGGTCGTACAAATTCAAGTGAGAGACAGGTAACAAGGGGGACAAGTGACAGGTCGGCTGTCATTCTCATTCCTGTAATCCAATATATGATTGATGGATTGACATCTTTAATCGTACCGTTTACTCTGATTCGTTCAGTTTTTAATTACTTATTTCAAGGGTAACGATTTTGAGAGTTTAATTCAATTTTCCTTAAATATATTTGCTTTTAACTAATTCAATAAATTAATATAATATAATGCTAATACAATAGAATACTATAATTGATGAAAGAAATTTATCTTTTTCGCGCGAGTCAAAACTTTAACGAATTAGTGTTAAGTATTAAGCATTTCATTGGGAACGAGAATAGTTGTTATATAAAAAAATTATAAACTTGTTTTACAGCGGAGCATGATACTTCACAGTTTAAATGCATTTAATCATAAAACAGTCTTTTACTCTCGAACGTATCGAACTTTTCACCGGTGTTTAAAATTCCATTCGGCAAGGGCGAATATTATTAATAATAAAATCGCGAAGTTTCTAATTAAGTCGCTTACTAATTCTTCGTAAATTGGCAACAATGTTTCGTTAACGAAGCGTGAATGGTTCGCGATTAATCCACCACAAGTTGTGCGAACGAGGGAATTAATAGTAAAGAGGGTATTAGCAATAATCAACAGTTTACTGGGGCTGCAACAGTCAGTTCCCTGAGGGAAGCTCGCGTTACATTTTTATTAGCTGATCAGACATAAAAAGATTAAGTCGAACGGGGACGAAAAATTGTGACAAGGTGACAATTAGCCGAGCAATTTCAACGATTGCAATATGCCGGAATGAAACCTTTGAATAATTTCATACCCGTAATTTAGCGTCGTTATGAAAATATCTTATTGAGAAATAAATGAAGTTACTTCAAGCGCAGACTTATCTGTAAAACTTGGATTTGTGACGACTGTTTTTTAAGCCGAATCTTTTTTCAATATCTATGTGTTTTATAAGTGATTTATATCTTAATCTTATAAAAATAAAAGTTTTAAAAATATTATATAATATTATACATTTATTTACAAAAGTAAAAAAGAAGTTCTAAATGAGAATATTTCATGAAGAATGAAAGAAGCATTCCATTTTGGTTATACGTTATGTATATATATATATGTATATATATATATATGTAGCTCGCGTTTTAATGATTTTTCACTAAAAATAGTTTCTGGTTATAATATGAAAAGTTTTATAACCAGAATTTTAGTTATGAAACTTTAAAACTCGATAAACACGTTTGTGCAAAATATTTGCGGTAATATAATATAAAGAAAGATAAACACAAATATTTTGTTCAAATTAATTTTCCGGCTTCTGCCTTGTAAATTTCAAAGTTTTTTCAAAATTTAGATTATGAAAGATTGGATAATATTGACCGATGTGAAACAAGGATTGTTTAAAAGATTCGTATGGCAACACTTATTAACTGGAGTTAATAACCTACGCGTGAGAGCCGGGACGTTTCTATATTGAGAATAGAGACAGTATTGTTTGTGAGTTATTATTCATTTTGTGTAGCTGCTGTTTATGCCGGCTGGAGTTAACTTCATCAACCAATAACATCATTAAGGATGTATTAGACATACTTTGAAAACATTCAAAAAATTATGAAAAAATTATAGATTGCTTTATGTTAATTGCATTTAAAAGTAGTAGAAAAATTTAGCGGCAATTTTCTACATGAATAAAAAATTATTTCAATAAGAAGTAGATATGTGTGCTTTAATGAAACTATTAAGAAATAATGAATAAATCTGAATTTTTTATTTAACATAAGTACTTTAAATATTCAAAATGATTTATAATATAATATAATACGGTATTACCGAAATATTATGTGTATACCGGTATTATAAAAATTTCGGTTGAATACCGGTATTTGACGTCCAATACCGGTATTTAGTCTCGATTTTTCGTATACCGCTATTATTGAATAGAGGTATGGTTGATACCGGTATATAGTTGTTAATAAAAGTATTTCGGTTTTTAGTCCCTAGTCTAAAGTTTCCGTTCGACCTTACCGGCCCATTGACACTGGCAGCTCTGTTACGAAGTCAGCCAAACTAACCCCCACTCTTCTTCGACATTCAAATAGTGTCGGTGCAAACTTGTCCAAGTTGCGACTGCAGCCCGAGCTAAGTAGAATACCTAATGAGTACGTGGGCTCTTGACTTCGGACTATTATACGGACCGGCCCATTATGACTAATCGTTCGGTATGCCTCGCTATCCTTGGGCGAACATTCGCGTGGTGAATGAAACTTACACACACATACAATAATTACAATTATACAGCCATGTGCAAAAGTATTAGGAACTTACAATTTTCTCGCATTTTACGAAAAGTTAAATATCTTGGCGAAAATATCTCAGAGGGATTTTCGACCCACGCATTTTAAAGTGTAAAGATAGGGTTTTAAATCTGCGATCGAATGTTTAGTCTACGATATTTTGTTCCTAAGTTACATAAAATTGAAAAATGATATCTTTGTAATATTTTTGTCTTACTTTAAAGCACACACTATAGTTCAGTGAAACATCTATAGCGCTTTATAGCGCAAAATATCATAGACAAAAGATTTAAAGCTCTATCTGTATGCTTTAAAATGCGTGCACCGTAAAAAGTGCAGTGTTTAAAATTTTTACGTTTAAAACATCTTTGTAAAACAAACGTTTAATAATGAAAGATATTTCAATTTTAAACGTTTTAATGTTTTAAATCCAAACACATAATGTTTTTGTTTGAAAAAGTTTAAAACTGAAACATTTTTAAGTGTTTAAAAAATGGAGACAAGAATAAACATTTTAGTAAATATTTTAAATGTAATATTTATATTTTATAATTTGAGATTTTTTCGCCGAGATATTTAACTTTTAAAATGCGAGAAAATTGTAAGTGCCTAATACTTTTGCATATGGCTGTATATAACTTGTTATCATGAATTTATATTCGAATAAATGTGAGTTTACTCAGATCTGAAAAATATTTGTAATATGAATATAGAATGTATAATAAACGAGAAGTCACTTAAAAAACAAAAAACAAACAAAATTATACTTTTACATTATTATAAATATATTTTGCTAATCGTCGTCATAATATTTAACGGTGTGCACTAATAGAAGGGATCTTACAACCGCCTGGACTATCTAACGTTCAGTTGAAGTGCGGATTAAGTTCTTACTCTACTACTTCATGTCGCTCATCGTGAAACGCTCATCTTTTCTCGCACAAGATCGAAAATTCTTAGATAATTTCTCGTCACGCGATCATTTCTCGTGAAGTGGCCACTCACTCCGGGTGCGATCTAATTTCTAGCTTAATCTCGAAGGCACGGTGCGATGTTGGGACACGATGTGAATACGAACGGTCATACGCGCAGTCAGGATGCGAGGAGGGTGTAGGTAGAAAGCGCAAGGGGAGTTTAGGTATTGGTGATTCTCTCTCTATAGCGACGTATTAGCGCCACGATTGCCGCCAGCAGCCTCGGCCTAAGTGAATGGCTCTGCCGAGGGCTTTGCTGATTATGGCGTCGTCATTGATCCAGATCGAAATTGGCTTGCCTCTGTCATGGAACGTGCCCAGAGGACCATTAATATCCTCCGCGGGCCAAGAGCGAACGGGCGCGACGCCCGTATCGATGTCGGAGATGAGAGGAAGAGGCCAGCTTAATCGCAAATATAGCCGCAGATCGAGGTGTGAAGCCCTTCTCGGCACTGTCGGGATATATATCAGCTCATTGAGCGATTTAATAATTAGCATCCAATCGCTTCTCGTATCTGTTGAGGGTTTCTCTTTAACACCAGAATCGCCGATAGTACCATTTTAACTCCGTTAAACATCTCAATTTTTTTGTATTAGATATATAGTACGGGATATTAAAAATATGTGAATATAATAGAAATAATTCTAACGATAGAGAAAAGGAGGTTATGGAATAGGTGGAAGGTTGTAGAATACTGTATGATATCTATCTTGTATAGTTTGCATTCTGAGAATTGTCAAAATTATTTCTTCATAGCCTACTTAAATGTTATAACATGACCACTGATCATTAGTGTTTACTGCGTTGTAAAAGTAGTCCCTTAATTCAGTCTAGCTTGAATACGGCTTTTAAATGATATAATAATATAACTGAATTAAATTTGAAATGTATGTATCTGACGTGTAAAGTCATACTACATACTAATTATGCACACTTCAGTTTTGCAAGTAGCAGACAGTTTTACAGATGCGTACCTTTATGTAATTTTGAGAAGTATGTTTATATTCATTTTGTAATTTCAATTTAGCTTAAATGTGCTTTCATAAAATTTAATTAAATTGAATTAAATTTGGTAACGAAATACACGTGTAAAGTTATACTACATACCTACTTATAGTTGGTAGTATTCCATATTCTCACTCTTATTCCACAATCATTTTTTTCCCCTCTTCAGTTTTTTTAAAATTATGTTTGTTCGGTATATTCGAAAAATTTCTATACCATATAATTGATATCATTTTATGGCTAATAAATTTGTATAAAAAATAATGTCGCACATAAATATACTGAGTTATTTCAATATAAAGTAAAATAGTATTCCATAACTCTCACCTTTCCTCTACAAATATAATAACTAAAATAACTTTCAATCGAAAACAAGGATAAAAAATTATAAAATTGATACCTTCAGCAGTTTTAATGGAATACCGTTGGCAATTCTAGAGTGTTAAAAACTTTTAATTATAATTGTATGTAAAAAAATAAAACAAAAACTCGGAAAAACCGAAAATGCTTTAGCAAAAAGATACTTAAACTTAAATAATATTTTATTTGGAAAAGTACAGAGAGAATATTTTTAAAATATGTCTTCTGTAAAAAAAGTAACATTCTCTCTGTACGGTATTTTAAAATATACATCATCATTAATATATAAAAATCCGATTTTATATCCCTATTAATTTTTTAAATATGTGAACCCTTTTCAATTTCTTTTGCAACAGTTCTCTTTTTACGATTGCAAAACATAAAAATATAGTAATTTTTTTTAATAATAAAAAATATGTTGGTTCTGACACATCCAGGAAATATAAAATATACATACGTTATATTGACATTAAAGTATGTTTTTTACATCATAATTTTGCGTTCTAATTCTAGCGCACTTTCATTAGCCCAATTGGTTACCTTGACATTTGTTTGACATTTTGAAAATATATTATACGTATATTTATATAAAGAAATAATTTTGTGTAGTGTAATATTAAATATTTATAGTCATTTCAGCAACTAGATTTCAGTCTGTAGGAGAAAAAAGTAAACAATTTCCGATGCATTCTTATACAGTATTAAATGTAAAATATTTTATTATACTGAGAGTTGCTGACAGACGATTGCAAATAATCGGATCGTCTTTAGCGTTAAACAGTCAATTAATAATAAAAAGAGCCGACTGATAAATCCGTCTACCATTGGGAGAATGACAGTTTACCACTTGTCTGTCTGTCGACGCGATTAATAAATTGTCAGGATTAAAAGGGTTCACGATCAGTAATAAATGCAGTGTGCCCGGAGATTGGATTTGACGTAAATCGGTAAAACTGGAGTGAAATTTTCACACACTCTCGAACATGTTCGTTTGCACTTCTATTTTATCCCCTTGTCGTCGCCTGATTAATGTGGATTACAGCAGACTAGAAAGAATAAGGATACTCTGTATTTGATCGCGCGAATTACATCGGGAGGAATATAAATTTATGGACTAACACATTGTGGCGTGTTGCCTCGACACGAGTAACAGATTATGAATATCGAATCGGGTACAAACGCCATTTCATTTATCCATGAAATTTTCCGATATAGATAAATTATGCAGCATCGGAAATACGCCAATAATAGCAACGAATTAATTTAGATCATTTACTAGCCTTTATGGTTTCGCTTCTACATCGCTTATTGCTCTTTTCAATCTGATAAATAACTTATTTGTGAAATAAATATTCTAGTGCTCGTTTACTGTCAAACAGAAATATCTAATTTTTGCGTCGAAATGATTCAAAACAGGTGTACGTAATTATTTCGCCAATCAAATCATCTGTTGTCGATTATAATAAATGTTTTGCGTTTTCTATTATACTGACTCGTCGTTATTAATATTAAGGTAAAGTACGTTGTGCGAATATGCAGTCTTTTATTTTAATTAATTTAATATATTTTAATGTAGTCTCTGAAAAGTAAATACAAAAGTAACAAATTAAGTAAATACTTATACATTTCTAATAACATTTCTTGTTTACCAATGCACCCAGACAATAAATACGCAAAAATGAGATATAGCTATTTTAAAGACACTTAAAAAACATCTTGAAGATATTTTTTAAAAGACATTTTTAAAACGTCTATATGTTTCGATTTTGGATTTTTTGTTATTTTATATGGGGGTTTTATAAGATGAAAAAAAATGATAACTATACAACAATAATCACAATGAACATAAATTACTATATTCGTTCTATTTTATATAAAATACTGATTTTTTAAATACTGGTTTACTGAATGTAGTATTTAATAGTGATTTTTTTGATGCGACAGAATTAAGTGAAAGACAACGTATGTCTGACGAAAAAAACGTGATAAGTGAAGATAACATCGCTTTTGATAATTGATCTTTTCCCGCTCAAAGGTATAATATGGCTCTATTCGCGTTTATCGGCTAATTGAAATTTTCAAAGGTAGTCATTTGCTGGATTGGATTAAAAATTGAGTAGTTGCTGAGGATCAAAGAAACCTATTTTCTGCCGCTCGAACACCGCAATGGATTCTATACATTGGCTATTATTAACGTCTATATTACTGCATATATATGGTTCATCCTTTTTTTTTAAAATCACGTAAAATCACAAATAAATTAGCAATCGGTATTTTCATAGAGAAAATATAATCGAGAAATTGTTATTACCGTTTTTTAATTTGTAATATGTTTTTGGAATTAAATCTGTTGGAAGAAAATAAATTTCTCAGCAATTTAAAAATTACTAAAGTTTATCGAAGCGAAGGTGCACGGATTTTGGCGAAATTTTTTCGGGAAAGTACTTCTAAAATGTGTTTCTCGATACCGGGAATCAATTTTCGTTGTCGGTATATATCTTTTTCGGGACACCTCGCGGACGCGGCGATGAAGGCTCGAAGTAGATGATGCTTCCTTCCTCCGTCTGTATCTGTCGATTGCCAATATCTCGGCAAGACGGCAAGAGACGACGGGATCGAACAAGTAGGATTCTTGGTTCCGATAAGAGTTAGTGCTCACTTGTTGACCTGCTTCGACGATCGTAACTTATCGAGATACAAGACCGTCGATTGAGAGAAACGATGTGTGGCCAGACGTCGAGAGTCTCGGATTTATCGAGAGGTCTTTCTTAATAACATCGCACGCACGAAGATTTTTATGATGACGTGTGCAATTGATCACATGACACATCGATATGGTTTAGTGATTTTCAGTTTGACATTTAACTGTTTCTTAGCGGTTTCGAAAACTCGCGATCGATTAAGTATCAGCGGTTCGTATGACAATCGTTTGACGATTGTTATACTATTGTTACAACAATGACCCTCTATTCGTCAAAAGTTATCACACTCAAAGAAAAACATAGTGATGACAACTATACAAGTTTTATAGGGTAAACTAGGATATTATGGCTATACAGAAAAGATGGCCATAGGCTGTAATTTTTTCAATAAAGCATTTTTGTAGTCATTCTAAAAGCCTATGGCCATCTTCTCCGTATGGCTATCTTATCCGAGTTTATCCTACATAGAATGTATTAAAGAAGCGTTCCAGACTACATAGGTCAATGACATTAGTAAATATTACACACACATATACACAAAAGATAAATAATGCCGACTTAAATTGGCTGTGTCTTCTGTTGCCGTCTTTAGTTGAATAAACTATTTTATAATTGCAATAACTGTAAAATAGTTGAACTATGTATATGGAAAGAACCATTTTGTTGAATTAAGTATTTAAAAATTTAACTAGATACATATATCTGAGAATAATTCTATTAAACCATTAAAATAATTATGTAGGAATTTCAAGAATGATGAGCAATGTTGCAAGAAGTTTTGACATTCTAGCAACCAGTTTGAACGACCTACACAATAAAATTATTTTTCAGATCTATATTTATAGCTAAATTTTTAGACACTTTAGTAAAATCATCCTTTTCGTGTATATTAATTCTGTATAAGTATAAAACTTGTATGTATACTTGTTATCACTTTGTCTTTTTCTCTGAATGCACGGCAAAGAGTCCACGATCGAGTTGGTTCTCCACAGTAGTTTATATAGTGCTATTAGTTGCTGATCAACGTTACGCCAAGTAGTATCGCACGGCAAGTAAATTTTCTGTTTTGTAGTTTGTTTGCAAATCATCGTTAGGCATTTTCGACTCATCGTTTTGCATGATCCGATTGGATTGCGCGCGCTCGCGTAGTCGAGTAGAATTATAGACGCAGTGCGCCGGCCAATGCCGATCTGTTACAACGAATAGCTACAGATAGAACCGATAATGAATTGGAATTGTTCGGAAACTGCATAGGCGCTTTAGCAACACCGCGAGTACTGCCGTTTGCTGCAGTACTTGCGCACATAGTTATTCCATTCGAATAATATGTTTCGGTAATTGGAAGCTTTTACGTGTGGGTCCAATTGGAATTGCCCGTTTCTATGTCAATGACGAGTATCTTCGTTATCGATAAAGTCAGTCTGTCATATTCGGAAATAGCTCGCCGCGGCGAGTGTCTTTGTTTAAGTTGGATTGCTTCCTTTGATACCTAATTGCTCGCAATTCAATATCATTCTTAGTACGGGTCGTAAATTCGTTGCATCTAAATAGGTTTGACCTGTTGAAAACTTTACAGCGAGTTGTCGTTAATTTTCTTATCGTGATGTAAAGAAAAATCAAGGCTTATTTAAACGGAACGATTTTCTCTTAGCAAGATCAATATTTTAAATCTAATTTGTTAGCGAAAATGTATTATCTATTCCGACATTTTAGTATCCTGTATAGTGGTAAATAAAAGATTTTACAACATATATATATTGTGTGATTAATAAAGGATATTTTATTTTTATTCTCTTTGATTTTTGATAAAATAATGTATTTTTGATCCTGAATATGTGACGTAACATGAATTAACATATAAATTGCGAGAAGGTACTAAAATGTAGAAACAGATGGTGCGCTTCTACCAAAAAAGCGGAACGGAAATAACAGCTAACGGAGAGAAAGGGCGGAGAGCAATCTAATGAATGCCATGTTGAATTTACCTGTGCACCGACGAGGCCAGCGCGTAATCTAGGGATGTCCGTGTGACTCCAGTCTGATCTGGCCCATGGGTCGACCCTGCCGAGATCGCTGCTCAGGTTGACTTCGCCAAGTTGATTGTGTACGAACTTTCTGACGTTCCAGGGCAAATCATTGTGCCTGCAAATTAGAAATATGAGTTTTAACAGAATATTACGTGCAACATGTATGATATTTTTACTAAGAAATATTTCTGGTTGAAAATAAACGAATTAGGAGATTCTGCTCATATCAGAATTCTGACCCCCATTAACCTGGACCCCCCACCATCGAAAATCAAATTCGCGATAGGTCAAAAATTTAGTGCTCTTTTGTTGCTAATTAGTTGCTCTAGAGCGAATTTTGTTGCTCCAACGGTTTAGCAGCAATAAAAAAAAA
>NW_017256778.1:2024636-2027245 GCF_001594055.1 Mycetomoellerius zeteki | reverse complement strand
ATTCGCTCTAGAGCAACTAATTAGCAACAAAAGAGCACTAAATTTTTGACCTATCGCGAATTTGATTTTCGATGGTGGGGGGTCCAGGTTAATGGGGGTAGAATTCTGATTATCTCAACTAGATTTATAATAGATTTAACTAGAAAATTTTGATTTGTCCATTTTCAATCAGAATTTTAATTAATGTAAACTCTTTTTCTAGTGTTGCGATATACAACGATTTATGGTACTTAAAAATTTATGGTATGCTGTCTGTATATCATATATGCACATTTATATAATAATCTAAAATTTTACAATTCTTATAATGCTCGAGTACACAACAATGTGAAATTATTTTATTCTCTTTCTCTCTCTTTTATACCTAAAATTTTATAATAAAATATTATAGATATCATCTCCTCTGCAAATTATAATATTCTATTGTGATAAATATTGCCGACGCCTCGGTCGAATTAGGAAGACGCCTGCATGGAATACGGGAGATCTGGGTTTGAATTCTGGCTGAGGTAATATTTTTTGCAATAAATTATTTTCAGTTTTTTTAAAATGCTTATAATAGCATAAAATTATTAATATTTTTCTAAGATACTTACAAGCATCAAAAATTATTAAATTGCTTGTCAATTTAATATGTGATACAATTAAATACCTACTCTAGTTCTGTTTATATGATTGCGTTTTAAAACTGTAAAAGATTTCGGTACGTAGTTTTACAGAATCGGATATGTAAATTCATTCTGAAATATTTAAGCATTAAGATCTGCTTTGAAATAAAAAATAGGATTATTTCTCTTAATTGATTTATTCTTATCCATCTAATAAGAATTATAATTGTATAATATTTTATTTTATCTATCTGACTTGTGAAATTGTGAAATAGATAATCGGAATCTCCATTCCCTCGGAATGTCCATTGTAGAATGAACAATTAATGTTTCAGCTTGAAAATCAGCTTGAAAATTTGTAGTAATTTTTTCTTTAATATTTGTGCCTGATGAAGATTGTAGTTAAATCGTTGACAGCGAAATTTGTTTTGCCTTTATGCATCTTAGTAATAATATTAAGATACTTATTTCTATTTTTAACATCTTCTGTATTTGCTCCCGATTTTGATTTTTAAATTAAATTTTTTTTGTTATTATAACAATGAGCAATAACTTTTGTAGTGATGAGATATGTTTTCTATTTAAATATCACAATTATGGAATTATATACTTCAATAATATGTTCGAAATACATAATGGTCTGCATATTACAATGTTACTTGAGATTAATAAGCAAGATAGAATTGAAAGGGATTTATTTGGTTTCGAATATCTGGGGATTATATTCATATGATTATGTAATGTAATATATGATAGGTTGTAATAATTACTTGCTATTATATTAGTGAGATCATATACTCCGAAAACACAAGACCACATAATGGACAATTCAATTTGTATTATTTTAAATGTCTTTACATATTGAAAATATTGTATATATTTTTTTATTTTGGTCAATGATATGTTTTACCATCATTTCGGTAATAAAAACGCTCACCCGTCGATCAGAGGCACTTCAGTGAGAATCCTCCTGATCACGTCCAGCCTCTGCTGGTGCGTGGCAGGCGCGGATTGTAGTAGAAACGGCAGACAGAGGCCTCCGAGGAGCAGGACGACCACTAGGAGCAGGACAGGCGCCAACAGCCGACACCTCCTGCGAGGACTCTCGTCTCTGCGATCCTTGCTGCTGCCGCTGCTAGGCGAGTCCTCGCACGGTGGCGGTAGTCGCACGGTGCCGTTGCAAGGCGCCACGTCTGGCAGTTCTGTTAGGCACGTGGTCTGAAAGAAAAAAAATCCAAAATTGCATGACATTCTGCTTACTTTTCTATTATTGATCTCATTGAATTATTAATTTCATTGCAGAGGAAATTGTTATAAGAAATAGAGATTACCCTGCAAAGCTGACGTTATTTATCATCATTGTGACGTCAAAATAATATCTTGAATGTCAAAATGATGTCATGTAATCTGTGACCCACGAATAGGAGAACCATACAGGGGATTTGAAGAAGAAGAATATTATTTCTGTTTGTTCTTAAATTACAAGCAATGGAAAGAAAGGAAAAACAAGATAGCTAATTAGATATTTTATGCTTAATCCGTATATTTGGATCGGAATTGGAAGATCCTTCAATAAAAATACAAAGATGTATACTTAGGTTTCATTGTACAAAAGTTAAAGATAGTGTATCACTTGTGGATTATATTCTTTATTTGGTATGGTTGGTATGGGATTTAACTTGTGGCGCCAGTTGTGTTGATATCAAATCTTTTATACAAATGATACGTAATTAGAGTTAAGTAAATAACAAAGATAGTACCACTTGTGTTTTACTTTTTAATTTGATAGAATTTAACTTGGTTAGTTAAGAATATATCATTTAGTTTTTAATTTTTAATTTCGTACATTAGTTTTTTTTTCGAGGAGTAATAATTTTTGACAGAGAATTAAAACTGCCATTACTTGGATTGAAATAAGAGGACCTTCAATAAGAATATTTTTGAAAAGGAATTAAAACTGCTACTACTTGAGTTTGAATAATAAAAAGTTATACTGTTTAG
>NW_017256778.1:1931949-2024611 GCF_001594055.1 Mycetomoellerius zeteki | reverse complement strand
GCGGTTTTATCTTTCAAAAAATTTTCTGAAATTCTTGTACAGATTTCTTAAATAATACGTCTTTGATTCTGAAATTTCAAGATTTATTTTGATAATTTAACGACATACACATTTTCAGACATTTTTTTATCGATTTTTCAGTAAACTATTTTAGGCTATTGAACTTTATTAGGCTATCTAATATTTTATCTGTGACTTTCTCATCAGTTTGGTTGATATATACAAACAGTGATTAAGTTTGCGAAACAGATCTCATTCATGAAGCAGACAGAATATTTGAGTCTCGGTTCGGTATATCGAGATATTTGCCTAGTAAATTAATTAATCTGTTGGTTAATAGCCGTTAGGCGGAGATTACACACTGATATTTAAACGTAAATGCATACGTTTGGAAATAAATAATTACTTTCAATGTAATTTCATGCGTTATAAGCAACATTGCAGAAGGTTAGTACTTTCCTGGCTAACTGAAGTCACAACATATTTTAATAATTAAAATAAATCGATCGAGTATCGGCAAAAGATTTTAATTAAACATATTCAAACGTATTAATATGATGAAATATTTTATCTTTTATAGTTAAAATTGTAATTTTAATTATGAAAGATACGTTTTTATATATTGTATTAAGAATTAATAACATATTTGGTATTCTTGTAACGCATTGAAAACAAATTGTGCTTCTTTTGATTAATATACGATAAAATATATTGGATAAATTGATCTTATTGCAGTTGCATGGTGCAACATTATGTTTGTATACTAAAAGAAAAGTATTGGATATTTATGTGATTATAATTGTGTGGTAAAATAATTATAGTTATATATTTATTATTACTGCTTACTATAATGAATTGTAATAATAATTATTTGTAGTTCTATACAAGATATATAGTTGGTACCGAAAATTGTTATAAATTATAACTAAATTGTTATTATAATTGCAACAATTTTTTTTCTCTCAGTGTGACGGTATTCGCAAAATTGTTCCAAATTTTTCAAATACTGTAATGAGTTTCGTAGCTATAGCAGGAATATAAATTCTTTCGTCTCACACACGTGCGAGACTTTCCGACGCGAGCAAAACGTATCCGGGTGAAGTTAGACAATCGCGCGTGTTAACGACTATTTAAGTGTCTCTCAGAAAGTGCATTACGTTATAGTGGCGCATGCAGTGGAAACGGTCGGCACGGCGGCTGTAACCTGTCCGCGGAAAAATACAACTACCCGTGGACGGAAGTATAGCCTCGAAGGAGGGTGTTGGATGAAAGGAGGACTCCTCCGCGGCGTCACTGCGACGCTCTGCAGGCAACGCGCGGTAAACTTTTGTTCGTCCTCCTTTTGGCCACCATAAAACACGTTAACGCCTGGCTACGGATTTTCCGCGCGTATATGTATAGCATATAGTGTAGTCGTGTAGACTGTAGAACACAGTCGTAAAAGGTATTGGGATACTTGGCGAGCCTCTGGGAATTTTCTCAGTTTCTACAGTTGTCGTAAACAACTCACCAAGTCATAACTTTCGTGTGTACACCCTTTCGCAATAACTCGTGATATCCATCAGATTTCACACGGTTGTACAAATCAAATAAAATCGTGGATCCTCCTTGAGACGATTGATTGATACCGTCAATGATAACAGAATAATGATACAAATCTTAATTCTATAGCTTTCTCAGTTGTTTTAGTAAGACTTAATTTGTGTACGTCAACATTTTCGTATATAACATATTAATACAAATAAGCAAAGAAGCCATATTCAGTCAAACCGAGTTTTTGTGTGAATAATATTTTTGTGTGAATTTGAACGAATTCCAGTCCAAGCAAACTACGCGTCGATTATTTGTTGGTGTTGAAATACCATCCTGAACTGAAGCTGGAGTACGTAATATCACTAACTACAAACAATTTAATATTATTGATGCTAATGAGCATCCTTTAAACACTGTGGAAAATTTAATGTATTAAATTTTAAGCATTTTCATTATTCTTGATTAAGGTAGTTAAGGAATCCGTAATAAATTGCGAGCTTTCAACGAGATATTCAACACAATCAAAAACAGAATCAAATAATAATAATCGAAAAGAATAATTGAAAACCGGAATTGAAGATAATCTCGTTGTCGCAGATAAAAAAGGTAAAAAATAATTGGAGAGATATAAAGAATTTTTAAAAGGTATAGCAAGTACTTATGCTGCTTCCGATACTTCTTTCGGCGAAACTTAATATCTCATGCACGTCCTTTTCTATACATAGCTGTTCTAAGTTTAGCGTATTTATGGCACACAATAATGCGAAGGATACAAAGTTTCGCGAGATGCTTGCACTTGGTGGAAGAAGCTCAAACGAGAGCGATGAACGCCGGATGAAGCCGGTAGAATCAACGAGCTAAATCGCAAAAGTTATCGCCGGTATTATCCGCGTGAAAGAAACGGTATGCGTTATCGTCGAAGCGCGAAACAGCGAACGATATTCTCATTTTTAGCCGTTTCTCCGTTTTCTTATTCACGACTCTGCTCGGTGAGAATCGATTATCGATACTGTGGGTAATTAATAGCTGCCTGGAGGTAATGAAAATGAAAGCTATGGACACGCGTCGTTTCCGTGCATATAACTGAGAGAGAGAGAGAGAGAGAGAGAGAACACGAATTTTCCCGATAATACTCATAATTCATTGTTTAAAATTAAGTCTGGTGATTACAATTTGTTTTCTTCTTTCATTTTCTAAATACAAAAATAAACGAATTTCACTTTATTCATTAAATATCAATGTAAAGGATAAAATTGAAAGTAATCTCCAAAATCGAAGATATTTTCTTCCAACAGTTTAATGGCGAAATAAAGAGAACAATTCCGAGTTTTCGATTTTTTTTTCATGCGAGCAGTCGCCGACAAATTAATTCGTGCTTTGCCACGCAGGCTACGTAAAGACAATTATTATCACTCGTGATAATAATAATAGGCGACCACCTTTTAGTGCTGCTCTCCTCCAGAATTTAACGAATAAGAGAATTCAACGTACTTTTATAACCGTGCTAAAAGTTTTTACCACGAGCGTAAACGTATTAATTAAGCGTTAATTTAGCATGTTTAAAAATGAAACGACACATAAGGCGATTATGCAGATACAAAACATAGAAGATGTAACGTTTTGACTCATTTTCATTTTTTTTTAAATGGAATTTCTTTTGTTAGCGTAACAGACCATGCCCCTCCAAATATCATTTTCTTTACAAACTTTGAAAATATTTAAAGATTTTATTTTATTTTTTAGAAATAGTATAAAATATTATTTAATATGTTAGAATTTTTTTTGACGGATAAGAAAGAAAAAATAAGTTTGTTATACATCTTCCTTAATTAAAAAAATTTTGTTGTTCATTTTGTTGTTTTACGAAGAATATGAGAAATAATAAGAAATTAAAATAGAAATTATTATTTATTGTAAGAAAATTCACATTTAATTTGCACATGAGATATTATTTTCCGTGTCAAAGTGTAAGTTTGGGATATTTTTTTCGGTATTCGTTGGAATTTTGATTTTTTTCGACAATATTTTTTTAGGTACATTGATGTACGAGAAACTCAACAAAATAATAAAAGTGACATATAATATAAATAAAGATTTCGAAATTTCCATATTTGAAAAATAATGCCCTGTAAAATAAAGCTGCGTGTTCTTTTTTCGATTTGCAATTGTAAAATATGACGGTATCCACTTGTTATCCTGTACTCATACAGCCGTGTCGTTTTGCTCTATACAGTTCGTAGTACCTACTCTGAAACTATAATGGAAGTCCTTTCGTATCTGACGTGTTCTTACGTGATTAAGTCCGGACCCGACTTCTCAAGGAGACGTGAAGTGTGAGATTCGTAGTTGGCTCTTTGGGTACACGACGGGAAACCCGGAGGTGAACGCCATCGTTGATTCCTTCTTGTGTCTAGTTAATGGAACTAAGAAGCTCGTAAACGTATTAACTGCTGCAAAGGACATCGGCTTTGATCCGCCTGTGACGAGTGCCTATCTTCGTCTTTGCTCTTTGAAAAGCGGTATGTGTAACTCGCTGTTTTAAGTGCAAAAATAAAGCTACTCTCTAAAATGTAAAATCATTCAAAATTAATAAATAGCGTGCATGCAGAAATTATTATTTAAACAAATATAAAGTTTTTTGACAGTCGAAATATGAAAAGATATTAAATGACGATGTTTTTATATTTAAATTGTGATACGCATTTTTGAAACATTGGCTTGCGTATATCAGCCATTTCAGTATTTCTTTTATTATCGGTTTCTGTTTTCGAACGAGAAAAGGAAACATTTGAGACGTGTCTAGTGATGATATTTCGATCGATATCTTTTCTTTTCATATATGTATAAGCTAACCGTAATATGAAGAAAATACGAATAATCTCGCAAGCATAACTGATCCGCATAGTCATTTGGATTTAGTGAACTCACGGACCCGAGCTCATCATACTGCGGACACTCGCAATAGATACACACATCCATTCATATACAGGCAAGTTTGTAAATGATAATCCAGCGAATAGTTGAAAGAGGAATAGATTAATCTAAAAAAAAAAAAGAATAAAAATAGGTTGAGATGTAGATGTATATAAATTTTTTAAAATAATTTATAAATTTTCTAAAATAATTATTAAGTTTAATATATATATATATAATTAATCCTTACGATACCAGGTACAAAATGGTGCTTCATCAGTCTGGGTATCTTGAATCTGTCCATTTTTTTACATATTTATGATTTTTAAAATGATTTTTAAAAATCTCTAAAAATTCGCGAATATATTTTCAACTTTCTAGAACAAATGGAAAATGATAAAATGTAGTATATAATTTAATTTGTTGAACTTGCGAAAAATTTGCACGAAAAAAATTGGTCGGACACGAAATATCAAGGATAGTAAAGGTCCATATCATTAAATATTTGTTAAATTTAATAATTTAATATAATTAAATTTAATAAAGTTAAATTTAATGTAATTGATTTAACATATTTCTATTTAATATAAAAATCTATAGAGAAGAGAAAAAAAGAGAAATAAAAGTCATCAGAGAATGTAATGCAATGTAATGCAATGTAATATACAGATATAGCCTAACATTTTATTTCCTTTAAAAAAATGAAAGAGAAAAAGAGAAGATTTGCGAAAGATGCATCAAGAACTTGTCGGACAAGCGACTTAAAAGTCTTCTTTAGGAGATGCATTCTCGCTAAATGAGTCTCGTAACGAGGTTCCTCGCCAAACTCTCGTAACGGGGTGTCCTCCTTCGAGCTTCTTGAAGTGCGCCAAATTTTATGTCTCGTTATAACGACGGGGAGATAAAAGCCACGCGAGTTTGGAGAACGCTTATCTCGCCGTTCATAATTTCGAAAATCGGACAAGTGGGACACGACCGCAAGAATGGATAGTAAGTTTTAAGCTGTAAAGTCCTCGCGGAGTTTACTCGTCGTTAATAGCGCGCCATTGCGGTGTCAAGAGGATCAAGTGGGTGTCGGGGTAGGGGAAAGAGGTACGAGGAAACTCCAATAATGAATGTAATTCACAGTCGCGGTTGTGTGTCCGGTTTAAAGCCGCACGTCGAACACTATACCTCTCTGTGCTAGGCTAAAGACACTTTCCATCTTTCTGCACTTGTGCGTGTACGGAAGTAATAGACGAGGAAAGGGGACTTGAAAGACGGCGGGACCAGAGCGACACCGCGTGCGAGAGCATTGTCAAGTTTTCGTATAAATTTCTCCTCGACGTGAATTCAAAGACCGCCGCGGGGAGGTTCGTATAAAGCCGAGCCGGAAGGGTAGTCGAGACGAAACGAGAGCGGCGAGGGCTGGCCTAAAGAGCAGGTGGCATTCGAGACTACAGTACCCCCTTGTGTCCCCTCCTCCCTTCACTCCTCTTCTTGTCTTTATCTCGGCTGTCTCCTCGTTCTCTTAATTCCGGTGCGATTAACGATCCGCGCTGCTGAGAAATTAGTCCGTCTTGTTTCTGTCCTTTGCTTTCTCCTCCTTTTCTCGCGCTTCTACTCACTTTTTCGACGTGTTGGCGTTTCAATTTCTTCTTACTTTTCCTCCCAATTATCACACCCTTAAACATGAGGTCTTTCATCGAACGATCCATCTTCGTCTTTTTTAAAGCTTGACAAAAGAGCAATGATAATTCAATCCGTTCAGTTAAAAATAAGAAAAATTTTGTTATTTTTAACTTCCATGTATATTAAAATATAAATTAATCCATTTCCGTGGTTGAATTACTTTCATTTAAAGTAACCAATATTCATATTGTTATGCATTTAATAGTAAATAATATTCGAAATTTTTGTTAAATTTAATATTTTTGGTTAAATTGTTTAATTTTATTGTTTTAAAGTTAAATTAACTCTCCATCAGCAATGTGAAATTTTCATCTTTTTTCTGCAATCTGTATCTTCAAACTTCAGTACAGATTCTTACATATTGTTCTGGCCTGAATAAAACTCTGAAAGAATTCTTACACTTGTATAAGAATGATAAAAGAATTTCAACGAGTTTTTATTATTATAGAAGTGGATTACATTTTACTTATTTTTTACAGATTTAAATTTATCTACTAAAATTTATAATAAAAAAATCGACTGTGCTTTTAGAGTTCAATACTGATATCGATGGAGGGTTAATGACACACATTGAGTAGATGACGACCTACAGAAATGGTTAAAAATAACTCGAATTGTGTATGAGTATATTTTGACATTGTGAATTTAACAATGTATTAGGAATGAAAAATAAAGTTAATATATCACATAACGATATGTATATTCATATATCTTACGGTTAAAGTGTCAGTAGTAGAATTCTATAGACTCTATAGAGGCTTATAATCGAAGAATCAGTATATGTCCTCTTTTATATCATGCATAACAAAGTTTGTGGTGTATTTATTTTGCAATGAACGCAGCACCGCTTTTTTGTTAATTAGTTTAATCGAGTGGCGATGCGCTTAACAATGAACCGTAAAAAGAGGCAATTTTCTAGATGTTGAACAATATTATTTAAGAAGAAAATTCCGATTCTTTCTCGCCGGGATTGAGATATGTCATCATTAACGTTATTTTATGTAAGCTGATTAAAAGGAAATAACGAGAAATATTATAATTATCGTAGTGATTGCGTTCTGAATTATGCGTTTCGGAATTATCAATACGCTTGTCACGATGGACAAATACCGCTCGTTTGTTTCATTTCTCGTTGCATCGCAACGCGCATGTATTCCCCTGACTCTTTTAATCCCTACCGGTCGGAACGTTAATTTCGCCATTTTCTGTCTTCAATTGTATAAGCCGTTCGTTAAATGTAAATTTTCCGCGTGTGACAACACGTTACGGGAGGTTATATCTAACGACAGCCGTATGCGTGGTTTAGATTCGCGCCGGATTAGACTTAATGAATTTACGCCATTTCGACGGTCCGAATGTCGACGACGAGGAGATGCGCTAACATATGGGACATTTAGTCGGAATTAAGGACGACCTTTGTTCTCGCGAGCCGTTGCGCTCGCCACACGTGAATTCGCACGTCCGCGCACATTTTGTTTTGAGTAATGAGCACGCACGCCGCAATTGGCGCAAATACTAATGCAGAAAGAGCTGGAGGGGGGAGTGAAATAGGGAGAAAGAGCTTTTGTCTAGCCGGAAAATGGCGGTACCTCGTCTGTCGAATGGCCGGACAATAATTTACGTTTTTGTCACGAGAGACAGACGAGAACTAGCCAGACAGTCTATATTTGTTTTGATATATTCGTATTGCAATGTAGAATAATATTCTGTTATTTTATACGGATTATATTGGGATGCATCAAATCCATATTTCAAGGCTTTTTTCGATTAATTTGGAGTCGATTTTTTCGGAGCTCATGGTAGATCCATTGGATACCTAGGTACATAAATCTATTGGATACCCTATTCAATTATAAATCTAATATGAAATATATATAAGGAGATTCGTAATCTAAGAATCATATTAAAGTAAAAGGCAGAAAGAAAGTCTATATGAGCCCAATGTAGTTAACGGTACGTAAATTATTGCGTAGATTTGTCTTTTAGTAATTAATTAGTAAAATCTCATACACATCAGGTACAACTCTAGTTTGGGGCTTCTTATATAATGTGAGATTGTCATCAAGTTCAGATCAAATCTTCTATCCTTTGCAGTCCAAATACCAGTCGAGTATTTAAAATAATTAAAGCCGTCATGTTAAATTAGTTGAAATCATCTTAAAATGTTCATAAATCAATCAATAGATCTTAGTAGAGGTGATGACTATGATAACCATGTTAACAGAATGTAATTATTGCTGAATATACGCAATAATTATAATACATTGTGAATTTACGCACCGTTAATTAAGTTGGCACATATAGATCTTCTTTCTATCCTTTACACAATTATATAATAAATTTCTTTATCAAAAATGCCAATTCAATTTTATATATAATATATGTGCAAATTTGAATTATTCTTATTAAAATATTCTTATTCATTCTTATAACACACTATTTATTTTTTTTATACGTTTATGTCATTTTGGTTCATTAAATTAATTAATGCCTTCTGGTTAACATAAATTAAATTAGTCTTTACGGACCCAGCGTCAATAATTATGTTACAAATTTTAATAATATTGCACAGTTAGCTTCAAATATCTATTTTTGACATATTTTTGTATGTTTTTTACAAATTTTTCAAATCATTTTGTTAATAAATGTACGATAAAAGTTTTTTTTTTAAATTATACATATTTTGTAGTGTAAACGCATGTTGACTCTCGTTTATCTTTAGATTACTTTCGTTAATGATGAGAACCTAGGAGCTTTTCCGATGCTTTTAGTTAATTAACAATTATACGACCGACGGTGCGAGAAAGAACGGAAGCGGACGGCGAACGAAAACCAGTAAGGCGGACGAACAGGTCGCCTTTGTAAAACGAAGCTCGTCGAAAGGAGCCATCTCTTATTGGAATTAAATAATTTAATGCGCCGCGAGCTTTTCCGGAAATTCCGAGCGAGTTCTACTCAGCATCTAAATTGAAACTTCGGCCTTCGATATCCTTTCGCGAGCGAAACAAAATAACATGCATTGTTGAATTAACTTTCAAACATTACAACACTTTCCCCGACACGATTGTGTCGCACACAGAAAGCTTCGTTTGCGCGGCGTTTCTTGTTTCGTTTGTCTACTATTTTCGTAATCCGATTAAAATTTTATCTAATTCCGACCCTCGTGTCGTCGAAACAGTCGGACGCTTTTATGAATTTTATGATATTCGCGAAGATAAAAGTTTTAATTTTTGTTTAGTTTGTAATAATTTTCATGTATTTGTTTTTGTTACTCTGCGCGATTTATATGAAAGATTTTGTACATAGATCTTATACACATGAATGCGCCATCTTTCTCGTTAGATAGAAACAGACAATAAATGCGTTGTATCTTCTATCCTTCGTTGTATCAAATGTACGACATGCGCGTGCTCGAAATGACATATAAGAAACGATCAACAATTTCAAATATATAACGCAATGACATTTTAACCGAAATGAGTTATAATTTACGAAGTGTCTTGCAAAAATGATAAGACGATGTGGTGTATATTGAAGAAAGAATGGCAATATTTCCTTTCATTCGTAAGTACTTAATGAACGATTACGTTTTAAAATGGTAATAAAACATAATTGAAGTTTATACATATTTATATAACATTATGCCCGAGTTTGCGCAGTAGTCTCATTCTGATAAAAGGACAGAAGATATACTCTCTCGCTTTGTCTATTCGGTCCTCTGATTATAGCCACAAGACGTATTCACATGTTTATAAGATATATGATTTTATATAATTCTTGTCAGAGATATTTTTAACAAACATGGCAATAGAAACTTTTTGAGTAGGAAAAAAGGTGATGTAATATTTTTAAACGTTGAATTATTACGATGGTTTTATTTACGATTATTTACATTGTTAAAGTTGTAGTTAAAATTGTATTTTTTTGTACTTTTGGCTTTATACTCGTGATATATCTCTGATTTTACAAAGTGCCTCATTTATATTATATCGAAATTTAACGTAATGCTCAATATTGAAATTTATTACTACTTATTTGTTACACTAAAGATGACCAAAATTGTGGTATTTAATTTTGGTCAAAACGTCTGTAATTGTCAATTATTATTAATAATACACATAAGTTTTACACATTACCATCCAGTGTCGGCTTATATTGGCTTGCATTATTGACTTATTTTTTATTAAAAATTGTAGTTAATATAAAGAAAAAAATAATATTAATATTACTTAGGAAATATCGCAATAACAACGTATGTTTTGTAAATAACAGCGTTGTTTTAACATTTGTCAAATGTAACTTTGCAATAATTAAACAATGTTACATGCGGCATTTTAATAAATTTATCGAAATATAATTTAATCATAGGCATTTCATGCGGTAATTATTATTTCAACATAATTAATGAATTTTGCAAATTCGTTCGTTGCAAAAAGTGGCGTTTAATCAATGCTTCGTTGAGGAAAATCATTTCAGAAGATCCATAATAAAATTTGAGAAGAGTAGACGATTTTTCGTACACGGCGTGTGTAACAACTTTGATATCACTCGAGCCGTTCCATTAAATTTTCGCGCTTCACGCTCTTGTGTACCGGCGGTGAGATCTTTTCTTCTCGCCTTGGCCCATTTCCCCCATCCTGGCGATAAATTTCACCGAAGTTCTCGCGCTTGTCATTTTCGCAATGACATACAATACACGATGCCTCATGCATCTTTGCAAAATCTTCCGAGAGCCGGTCTCGTCTTGAAAAATTGAAACGCGATTCATGGTTTATTCCTTCGCGTCTGTCCGAGGTGTTGTTTTCCTTCACGTCTACCGTGTGCGTGCGAGACAATCGATTTTCGCGGTTTCCAGGAAAAAGTTTCCCGCGGCGATTCTCTTCGGCGTCGCAACGGCGAAACTAAATGGCATTTGTGGCATCAGTGGTGAAGCGAGAGAAATCTACGACGGTCGGGGGCAACTCGACGTATTTCTGCCCCCGTTAGTAATCTGTAATGTGATTTATATTCTTAACCCTCTGATAAGGTCGGGGTTGAATGTGACTTTACGGTTTCATCAATCAAAATGTTTTTTGCTTTACTACAATTATTTAATGTCCGTTAGTAACTTGTGTATTTTTTTGCTTAAACTGGAAAATAATAGCAAATTCGGTGCACGTTAAAAAGTCGTTGTACGTTGCGTTGATTTAATCTGTGTAAAAATATAAGAGTGAAATATTTCGAATAGTATATTTCAAATTGTAAAGTACATATTTTACTTAACAGCACAATAAAATGCATTAAGGATTCAATCCGTATTTACTGTTAGATTAATTGTAAGCAATTCATCTATTATAGAAATGGATTAATTTAAATTTTGACACACAGAAATTAAAAGTAATAAAATGTTATTTAATTTAAGGGATTGGGTTAGCATTGATCCTTGATATCTAACATAGGTTGATACATTTTGAAAATAATTTTATCGTTAGAAGATTAAATTCAGAATATTGATACTTATATTCAGTGCCGAATATATGTAACATATATACAGTGGCGTGCAATATTTTAGCACAAAAAACAACTTTTTCCTTTAGCAAAATTGTATCCAGTAAGTAGTTTTTGCAGGAGAGTAGATTGAAGTTATAAACAATTTAAATAAGCACAAAAATTATTTATCGGACGCATTTTGTTAAAGGAAAAAATTGTTTGTTTTAGCATAAAATATCACGTCTTGTACTTCGCGGGCGTGAATTTTGAAACACCCTGTATATTGCACTATATAAATTTCTATGACCGAGAAACATATTAAGAAAATTATTGTAAGATACAGAGGCGAAATACAAAAAATGCGAAAGAATTAATACATGAGGAAAGCTCAAATAATTTTTCTTTAAATTCTATGAATACGATAATATTTTCGCGCGCTCTTACGACGTTCTCGTCTGCTCTTTATTGTTTCTGTTGTTACGTCATGGTTGAGTTTGTCGTGCATGAATTTCCATTTTATTTTTCTTGTCTCTCGATTGGACTATAACTTCTACGAAATTATGGATCGTTTTTTTCCTTGTCTCGAAAAAGAGAAAACTTTAGTCTCTCTACGAACGAAAGTTAACTTCACACTGTCCTAAAGTACTCTTGGCCATCACGTTGGTTTTTTCCCTCTCTCGAATCGACAATGAGAGATACATAAAACATTACTGAACTCCGATTTCCTAATCTCGCCCGGTTCTATTATCTGGGTCTTCTTTCTTAAAAATGTTTAGTTGAAATATTTCAGTTCATATGTGTTACAATTCGTTACACTCAATTTTAAACTTTGCTAATACGTAGCTAATTAACATTGACATCTTCTTATGTACGATAATCGAAAGATCTCTGCATAAAGTAAGGCAGTAATAAATAAAGATATTCTGTAATGATTAATATAATTTTATCTCGTTTACATTTATTGAAGTTTACTTTGATTATAAGAACGGTTTAATGTCCATTTCTACCAAGTAGATTAACTTTAATCTTGGTTTAACTTACTCTTTATTCTTTTTTAATTCTCAGAAATGCATACTTTCCGAGATATTAGACCATTTTCAGATTTTTGATATATTTTTAAATGATCATTACTCGGTTTCTAAGGCCCATTGGCGCGAACGGCTTTACAGGTGTTCATTTGATAGGCTCCTCTAACATCGCTGCAAGTTTGATGAAAATCGGTGAAGAGCAGAGCGTAGCCTCTCCTTGTAAGATTAAAGTTAATGTACATTGATAGAAATGAGCATAAATCACATATCATTTGTTGAGAGAATTGAAGTTGTGTTTTTATGTGCATTAAAAATATTTTTTAAAAATATTTTTTTAAATTAACAAAGTTCGTAATCAGTTAAGTGATGCTAGATACTTTTATTACGTTTATTTTCTCTACAATGGTGTAATTTTATGAGTATTGATGTAAAGCGAAGTGCATGCAGATTAAACTCGGTTTTTTCATATTTATCATTAATATTATTTTAATCATCAACACAAACGTATGCAAAGCGTGAAACAATAATCTCTGTTTTTATTTCAATATTGTAAAGTAAGAGCTTTACAATCCGCTTTTATATGTATTTTTTCGTCATTTCGCACATAGTTCGCTATATAACAGAAGTTAAACATGCCGTAATAAATTCTTAAATACCACACTTCGAGAACAATACATTTAGGTATGTTCATCATACCCAATTCAATTTAATCAATTTTTTTCGTAAAAATGAACATACGATAAACAATTGTTTTTAATCAAACCGTCAAACATTGAGGAATATACGGTATCAAGCAAATGCATATGAAAACAACGATTTTACTTGAAGTATCTAAAAATGTAGGTAAATACAAAGCAGAAAATAATTTTGTTGGACTGTCAAAATAATTATGTAAAAAACTCAAGCATGATGAGAGTAATGCTTTAAAAAATTTTGATATTCTCGCAACCAATTTGAGCGTTTTATCTAATTAATATAATTATTTTGATGATTCAACAAAATTATTTTAGCTCATAAATTTTTAGATATTTTAGCAAAATCGTCCTTTCCGTGCATGTATCTTTATTAATGAAAAAGTTACAAATAATTAAAAAAGCACTGAAAACATTAGAAAAAGAAAAGCTGGAAAGGGCATTGGAAAAAGAAAAGCTATGCCATACCGATATAAGGATTAAAAATCGTTTGATTGAATATAATGCGTTCGGCATATAATATCAAGCATTGGAACGTGACATAAAATCGCGCGATGCATAATCCGCGATTTTAAAACATTGATGCATCGATGAGATCGCGTTCGTCACAACATCGTTGTCACTGAGTGTACAATATCGGTGAGACGTTACTTTAAAAAAATACGCAAAAATTCTCCGCGTGGAGCATATTGGTGGGCAACAGGGATTGATCTGAAGGATAAAACTTGGACGAGCGAGAAATTAATCGCGACTGATCCGTCTCTTCCGCTTCTTCAGCGTCGTGGATGAATGATGCATAAAACATTATCGGCAGTCGCCTCGCCGACAGCGTGGCGTAATTCCTGACCTGCCTCACCCTCATGGATCGATTACTTCCCCGGCGTGACGCTCCGATTTATTTCTCGTAATTAATTTGTCGACCATAAAGGCGTGATGGCGGTGGCGGTGCAATGGTGCGCGAGATGAAATCACGCGGGCATCACGATAATCTGATATCGCAACGACAGGCAGGGAGAGTCAGTCTCTCGAACAAGTCGTCATCTCGTGATCGTGTAATGCAGGATGTCGAGATCGAAGGGCGACGTAATTCCTGTTTATAGCGCTGACGTTAAAATTTGATTTTTCGATCCACCCCGAGGGAGAAAGAGGAACTCTGACGAGACCAAGTCTGTGCGAGGGAATCGAAGTTCGAGAAGACTTCGGCTGACTCTTGCCCTCGGCCATCTTTCCTACCTCGGGGTCCTTTCCTACCTCGTCTCGTTAGCTGCGGGGGTCAGCATCCTCCCATTGAAAGGCCATCTTCTTTTCGCTCCCGATTCTCAACTCGATTCGCGTGTGCGTATTCTCTTTGCTATCGCGTTTATGAAAAACGCCCGTGGAAAATGAATCGGATTACGTTCTCTAGCGTCGTCGCTTCTGCTCAGATTGATGATGAGATCTTTCTTGTCATTTGCTTTATCGTGTCAGCTAATATCGATTGTCACGCTGATCTTCTTCCTACAGCTAATTTTTTTCAGAAACATACTATTGTTAAATCTTTCTACTTTTCCAGAGAGAAAATATTATTTTTATTATCTTCTCTCAAATATTGTTAATATAAATGAGGTATTTTCTAACCCGAGGATCAATTTATATTTAAAAATTTATTTTTATCATTAATTATTTTCACCAAAGATAAGTTTTTCCTAAAAGTTTTTATCTTCTTTGCATTTATTTGCGCGGATAATTTTTTTGTTGAAACGTAATATAAAATCGTCGATTAGAAATAAATATACAAATTTTTATATTTCGTACTTTACGTCTAATAGGAATCGAATACAGAATTCTACGTTAAAAAATACAATATCTGTATTAAACTCACAGCCTTTGATTAAGCTCCAGGCGATGCGTAAAAATATTGAAAATTAAATACAACGAACATGGTACGATATTATAGATTCTCAATAAACCATGCCATACGCGAAGAACTAAAATTTTACGGCGGATTAACGTATATTGTTTGATCACAAAGTTTTTCTTTTCCTATATCTTTCAAAATTTAAAAATTCAAGTGCTGCATATTTTATTTATATTACATTATTATATTCAACGCATATTTAACTTCTTTTATTTTACATGCCATATTACATTATCCTAGTTATGTATCATTCAGTTATTTTATCCTTCATTGTGAGAAAAAATAATGAGCACGTAGAGAGTGATTGATGTGCAAAAATTGAAAAAGTTAACGAGAATATATATGTATCAGAAATATTATAACTATTGAATTATTGAATTCAGTTTATTTTAGTCGGATTGTTGTCCGATTGAAAATATTAATCATGTATTAAAATATATTATGATAATTAATATTACCTATTCATTATGATATATTAGTTATTGAATTTATTAATATAAATACAAAAAATAAATGGTTATTCATTATATATTATTTGACATAATTTTAAAATATATATCTAGAAAAATAAGTGTGAGAAATTTTTGTTTTGTTCTGGAAGGTTCGAATTTGAGAAATTTGGTAATTTTAACTTATCATAATAGACTCAAACGTTTTCATGAAAAAAGATTTCGGAAAAAGTAATGAAGTCCGCGAAATAAAAGTGGCTTTCTGACGAATGTTAAGATAACATTTTTTTTATTGAATCTGCTGTACTGATAAAAGTCGATTTTTAAAATATTAGATATATATTTTAAAAAATCTATTGCTTAAATTATATAGATTAAGACGTTTTAAAAAATTTTTTCGCTAATTAGATTTCAACTTTTGAATGATTTCCGAGATTTATTATCTATTTGTGTTAAAAGATATTAAAACATGGAAGATCATTGAGAGCAACTTTGCTATTAATATCTCTTTTCTTCATCTGTTTCTAATATTGAACGTTTAATAAGCCATGTACACCGCTTTCCGAATAACATCGATGTTTTAAGTGATAATTTCCGAATTGTTGGTATGTAAATAATTTAGTCGAATAAATTTGCCGTATCCGTTCTGAGGTTACTTGAGAGAGCCTAGGGACAAATAAGACCGGCTTTTCCTTTGCGTGTTAAATCCTGCTTAAACGATCCCTGCACAGTACCTTATAGTACAAGTGCGAATATATAGATACTATCGTGAAACACGTGTTGCTTTAAACTAAATAAAACGATAGACATATGTACATCTTCTTGTTTTTAAACAAAATACGCGTTTATATTTTTTATTATACTTGAAAACAAATCTTGCAGGTTTTATTCTATATTTGATTTCAAAAAGATTTGTAAAGTGTCAGATAAGTAGGAAAATTATCACTATAAATTTCCATTATTAGTATTTACTGAAAAATTAGCGTTAACTTTTCTACTTATTTGACACTTTACAAAATTTTTTTTGGAATTAAATATGTAGAATACAACTCGCGAGATTTGTTTGAATCATCCATCAATAACGTAAATAACTAAAATGGAAATATAACTGGTAAAAAAATTATTGATTTGCTCATTATTTCTATCTGGCATTAGCGTGACTTTAAAATTTCCATCCCGATGCAAAATGACGTTTTAGTAAAAAAAATTGACAAAAATCGTAAAAATTAAAGCAATTTACTAAAAATTTTTTATTTTATTTTTTAACAAAGTACGGAATATCCAGAGACTGTTTCAATTTTCTAAATTTTTCGCGTTTTTCCAGAAGACTAACAACTCTGCTGAAAGTCATATTCGCGATATTCAGAGTGCGCGGAAAACATGGTCGAATGATTTCTCGAGAGGGAGAGAAAATCTCTGACAAAATTTCTCAAAATGTCTTCCGTGGCGGAATCGCCGCGAGGCGTGAAAATATCGTTTTGGAAAAAAATTCATCTCGGCATCGTCCTCGTAAATAGCGATAACTTAAAAATCGATGCGGTCGTTAAAATGCTGCCGCTTTGCTGGCTTCAGTTGTAGTCTTTCAGAGAATAGTTTTTATTCGCTTACATTTTCTGTTGTTCTGTAATTACAGACTTGTTTCTGATTTTTCGGCTTGTTCCACAGAACATTAGTAGACTGGACGCAAAGGAATATGCATACTTAAAGTGTCATGAAAAGAGACCTTAACATTGACTATATTGGCTTGCATTAAGACTTATCGTACTGAAATATCTTTAAATTAAAAATAAATGTTATAATATTTATATATTTAGATGTCCAAGAAGCAATGGTAATCCAATTCCTTGAGTTAAATAACATTTAATTATTTTTATCTTCCATATGTGTTAAAATCTAAATCAAACCATTTTTAGTTGAATTGCTTATTAGTTTGGAAGTAAACATCATTTATAAACATATGCGTTAAATGTAAATTAATTCATTTCTGGACGAATTGTTTAGTTTTATAGTAAACAACGTTCACATAAACTTATACATAATAATAAAATAAACTAATAATAAACTATATAGTTTACTACATGGCATTTACTATCTTTATCATATAATAATAAATCAATAATGAATTGATACAAATTTAACACATTTCTTGAGTTAAATTGTTTAACTTCATTGTTTTTATTAAATTGATGATATATTGACCAAGAGCACACGCAGTGACAACTTATAGAAATGATTATAAAAATAACTTAAATTGGATTTGATTTTATGTTATGAATTTAACAGTGTAGTTTTTCTTGAATGTTTAGACATTTCCACACGGAAAAAAAATTAATTGAGTGGTAGCAAACCTATAACTTACTACGCGAATTCAATATCTGTAACTAAGAAGATTTGATGGTTTAACAAATCGCTAATATTATTCAGCTGTCAACTTTGCTACTATACATAGAAAATTGACTGTCTGTGTATTACGACTGTAGATTTGCTGAATCAGTAAAGTTTTCAGCTGTATTTTTTTCTCGAGCATTTTATTTTTATACTGTTTTTTAAATTATCTGCATTAATGCATTTCTGCAATTTTTATTTTAATGATAAATTTGCACTATCTAAAGTTTTAACGTATCTCGATCCGTTACATCCTGTTGGAAAAAAGATTTGGCATGACAAAGATGATTGAGATGAAATGCCAAAATCGACCAAGTTTGCCACTGTCTGTATTACAACTCCCTTCATATATGCACGTCCCTTTGTCGTCTTTCATTTCAAAGTGCATCTTTCTTTCAGACGGGAACAAAGCGGAAGAATTGAGATAAAAAAAGTATTGATACTTTTTTCCCAGAGTCGTTTACTTCGCTATGAAAATTTAAAGAGGAGAGTTTAAGGTTCTTCGGCTCTTAACCCTTAATTGGCCATATAAAGTGCTTGCGGTTCTCCGGGCTTTTAGTATAATTTTACGTGGTACGCTACACGCTCGAAATTGAAAAGGCATTTTTATAAATGTTCTTGGAAAGAGATGTTGAGCAATTTCTTTGGTGTAATAGTTCGAAGTAGATTTTACTTTAAGAAAATTTCGATCGTGATATTTTACGCAAAAATTATGACTTTTTTAAAAATTTCCTTTCAGTAAAGATCCATTTCACATAATCTAAAGAACTCGCTGTTAAAATATGAGTAGATAACTTTAGAACACGCTAGTGCACGCGGGTAAACTTCTTGTTCGTATATTTAAGAGGTTCTCTCCCAAGCTCGCCATCTCTTGTTGGTTTGTCCGACGTTATCGAATCTCCATTGTCAAAAATTACGACACCCCATTTTATAATGGGGGCGTACCACTTTATATTAAATTTCATGATTTAATAGCCGTGCTATTTTACGAACTTTTGTCGAGAAACGGTGTAGACGAACTTCGTTTTGAAGTACATTTAAGTGATGCGGACGAACTTACTCTTTACAAAGTAATATATATTTATGATGTATTATTTAACTTCTGTTCCTTAAAGTGTGAAATCTCTCCAAACATGATAAACGCAGCAATATATGTATACAAGGTATCCTATTTTAATCAATCTAGTCAATTTTTTCTGATATTATTGATGATAAAAAGCATATTTAATCTGTTAATGTAATTTTTTCAACATATTCTTCCTATATAATCGTTACGAATTAAATTAATTAAATTAAATTAAGAGAATTAAAAGTATAATTTTTTAAATTAAACGAATATCAAATGTGCTGATACATAAAACTAAATGTAAAGAGATCTGAGGAATTATTAATCTCATTGGACGAGATGTTTATATATAATGCTTATAATTTTTTTACGTCAATTTGTTTCACGTGCAATGTCAGATTTGTCTTTCGTTTTCTGCCGTTCTTTCTGTCGCGTGTTCTCGTATCCTAGCTTCGCCGCGAACCCTTTTAGACCTATCGAGTGTTCCACGGTCGAGCAATTTTCCGTTAAATCGCTTGGCAACTAAATGAAATCGTGTTTTCCGCGCCCTTCGACCGATCGCCTCAGTGTTAATGGTTGCGGTTGAGAATCGATACGTTTGAGTCAATAGCTTTACTCGTTTGATAGTTTTTTTTTGTTTTTGTAAAAAAAATATTGATATCCAAATCTCGCAAAATTGCTTATAAAGTCGGTATTTCCGAATTTCCTGTATCGTATCTAGAACACAAATAATTATAAATTAAAAAGTTTGAGCAAGAATGTTAAATCTAAAAATAAGATCATTTTGTTTTATATAATTTATTTTTGAACATTAATAAATAGGTACTTGCTTTAAGTTTTGTAGGTCTATGATTGTACGTGTTCCAATAACTTAGAGGCCTATTCTGTAATTCTTAACGACTGTAACGACATCGTTACATCGTTGCGCAACTTTTTTACTATATATACAAAATCTGCGCAATGGCAATATAATGATAACGTTGCTTATGACGATGTCGTTACAGTCGTTAAGAATTATAGAATAGGACCTTAATTCCAATTTAAAGAATATATTTAAAATATTTTCCTATCCATAAGATTCTTCGTATAAAATTTTTAAAAAACTAAAAAAATTTTTTAAAGTTAAAAAAGTTTTTATTTGTTGTATTATATGATTATCTATTATTAATTATATTGTTTATATATATTATTACTATTAAATAAATTCATCATTCAATGCTTGATTAATTAAATTATAATATACAAACTGAAGGGTTCAGAGCATAAGCAAGACGTCATTAGCTACCGTTTAATAATAATAATAAAAATTACATTTGTATAAAAATATACATACGTTTCGACCTTAAATTAGGTCATTTTCAATGTTATATATAAACGTTCTATCTAAAATTCTGTCGAGCATTGAATTAATGACAAATTTATTTATTATGTACGCGGGCGAAAAAATGCGTTTTCACCATAAATTTTACAATTTCTTTAATTTCATTAGACAAAATTTTAGATAGAACGTTTATATGTAACATTGAAAATGACCTAATTTAAGGTCGAAACGTATGTGTATTTTTATTCAAATGTAATTTTTATTATTAGATTATTAAATGATAGCTAACAACATCTTGCTTTTGCTCTGAGCCCCTCAGTTTGTATATTGTAATTATTACTATTATTGGTTATGTTATATAAAAAGTTATTTATTAGTTGTATTATTATATAAGCTTTTCGTTGCAATATGTATCCTGTATATAACATATAGTCTGGATCGACTTATTGACGTATCAGCATCACATCATGCATATGATATGATGTTTATTGTTGCCGTGTGAATATTTGGAGAACCGACCGATGTTGATTTCATCTATGGCATTTGATTGTTCATACCAAATAATTCTTGTTCCGTAAATATACGCGAGCTAACACTGTCACAGAACGATTTTAGAAAACGGAAGTTTTGGGTTAATTTGTTATCGAGTACCGTAAAATATATCGATGCTGTTCAAATATTGTTATTGAACAATTCTATATAGAGCTATTTACACATAAAGTATCGAGATGTCGAACGCAGTAGACGCTCCACCCACGATAGTGGACGCTATTGATGCTAGCCCAACAAGTAAACGAACAAGTTAAACGAACTCGGATTTTTCCGGCCTCTCCTGTGCACGAGACCGACGCTTAAAGGCTCACAAGCCTGGCGGCCCCTGACGATATTATATAACGATACTCTCCGTAACTTGACGAGGCGTGAAGCGTTCCCTTCCGCATGGCGACCGTCGTCGTCGTGGTCCCCGCGATTTAGTCGAATACACAAGTGAACGGGGTAGATCTCTGCGAGCAAGGGTATAAGGGTCGACGATCTCTCGTTCATCCCTTGATATGGAAGATGCCTTTTGATCGGAATCGCTGAATCGCATAGCTCGTTATTTATTGAAAATTCAAGAGTAAATTCAAGTTTGTACACGTGTGAAATAAAATGTTAAAACTAAATATAGTTTATACGTTATTGAAAATAGCGGGATTTATGTAAATAGATGATATAACAACTTGATATAGATAGCGAGTTCGAAAATATAATGATAATTTATATTTATACAAATTGAGTTATTCCTTTAATTTATAATTGAATCTGGTAAACTCGAATTGGATTTTGTGTTTAATTATATTATTAAATATATTATACCTATCTCTTGATTATATAGATGTATATATTTATTATTCCATCGATAATTATAAGCCGTTACATAGAAAATGCAGTATTTTCGCGATATAGCTCATGTGATCGATGATGTTATTAACTTGTGAAAAAAAATGTTCTTGTAAAAAAGCGTTCTGGATTTATTTTTCATTGCTCTTTTCTTCCCTTCGATACAATTGGATATCATTGGTCGGTCTCCCGGAAATTACGACATGAGAGTGCGATATATCCGAAAATACTTATATATAT
Organism: Mycetomoellerius zeteki; assembly: GCF_001594055.1. NCBI lineage: Eukaryota > Metazoa > Arthropoda > Insecta > Hymenoptera > Formicidae > Mycetomoellerius > Mycetomoellerius zeteki. The sequence goes on along the minus strand of NW_017256778.1, from coordinate 2,002,567 downwards.
AGCACACGTGACAATCGCCTTGTTAGTTCGACATTCGCATGAAAAGGATCCCTTTTGATGCGAAACTCAAGATTTTTCAGAGATAAAAAAGACGAGAGAAGAAAATTATAAAGGGATGCTTTGTGCAGAAAGAGTCACGAGAGGCTCTCAAACTTGTCACATCTCGAGAACGCTATTATGCTCGCCTATTGGGCGGATCGCACGCAATTTTTCACTGTACATCCTCCCCTCGGAATACCTACTTTCCATCTCGCTCTATCATTCGCATTATCTCGATACCTCCGCAAAGATGATTCATCGAGTTGTGAAAATGACACACGAATCCTTTATTGCTTTGGATCCGCTGTATAGGAGTAAGAACCGAGACGCTACCGTATCTCCAGATAATACAATATTTAAACACACGATTTCTCTTTCAGAATATGACTTCTCTTTTAGAATATCATATTTATATGTGATTGTATTTTTTTTCTTTAAATAGCAGAGATATATTTTCTTCAAATAGCAGAAATTTTTTGAGAGTAGATTTACTTATGAGATAACGTTTGATTTATTTGTCACATGTTATTTGTCACATAATATAATAGTATCTTATCATATGTCATAAAATTATATCGTAATATTATTTCTTTATCGATAATAAGAATATTTATGATCATGTTTTATTATCATTTTGTTCATAGCTACATCGTGTTTAAAAATTATATGTTATATGACTGCAGATATTATGTAAAATTTTGTTATTTTATTTGTAGCGTGTTACATCATTGTTACAATTTAATCATGGAAATGCATTTTTAGCGTATTCGTATTGTTTCGGACATGAGTAAAGTTTTTATCTATAATGTGATCGTTAAAGTATAATTCATCCACTTAGTAACTTATTTTAAAAAATTTAATTTCTTCGTAAAGTAAAATATGTTTAAAAAATTTTTTTCACAGATTAACGGCAAGTTCAAGACTTTAAGGGGATTCTAAACTGAAGACCGAACTTTGGGATCGCTACTTTATTGACTTACACACATACGATTTACAATTCATACATAGGACTTACGAAACATCAACTGATCGTTATATACTACTGCGTCAATGGTGCACGCACTATAACACGAAATGTTCTCGCCATCTTTTCTCTTATATACTTAAAAACTCTTAGGCTCGGTTGCACCAACATTACTTTGACTTTAAGCTTAAAACTCTCTCTATCTCTCCCTTTCTCTCGGCTTTAAAGAGAGAAAGTGAGAGTTTTAAGCCTCGCTTAAAGTAACGTTAATGCAATCGGGTTTAACTTAAACTCATTTTTAAAAGCACGATGCTATTTTTTCATGTAATCCGTAGTCTGGACAAAGCTGATATATACAAAGTATAAAACTTTTATATAAATATATATTGTTACGAATCGACATCTCCAATTCTTTTTCATGTGAAATCATACCCCTATTAACATGGACCCCCCACCATCGAAATTCGCGATAGGTCAAAAATTTAGTGCTCTTTATTTGCTAATTTTATTTGCTAAAAAAACATTTTTTTGCTCCAACGGTCTTTTAGGAAAAAAAATGGGAAGTCCAGGTTAATATAAAAAAGCTGAACCCCCCATTTTTTTCCTGCAAAACCGCTGGAGCAAAAAAATTTTAGTATCACTGATAGAAATAAAAAGAAAGGAATAAAAAGGTTTTTTTTATAGATACATAATAATAATGTATATGAGTCGAAACTTGATGGATAGAGTAGCCAAGTGTTGAATGATAGTTGTATCTCAAATTATGGACATCGATACATACGACATCGATATATGTAATTTTATCGGTAGAAGCGTTTACATTGCTATTTACACAAACATACATGTTATGCATTAATTGCTAGTTCCTATAAATGTTATCTAACGATTTCATTAAGATTTCGTTGTTATACTCGTATTATATACATTCGTGACTTTTATTCGCAGCTGTTTGCTAAAAGTCGCGAATAATTTGCATAGACTAGATCTTCATCTAATTAACTGAATAAAGTCTAAATAAAAACAAAAAATGCTTGCAGTAGCTTCAAAATTTGATCAAGATTTCACGAGAATCTTTAGATATGAATAAATGGCTTGAAAAAATTAATGTAATATAAAAGTTATATAAAAAACTAGAACAAGAATCACTTATATGAAATATATCACAGATATTAAATGTACTCTAATGAAGTTGAAATTGCAATTTTTCTTGTAAATTTTGTAACTTAATAAACAATTTTCTATTCGGATAAAAATTTTAGCGTTAAGGGGTTAATTCTCTCGCAAATTGTTATCGTGCTCCGTAATGGAGGATAATGGACAGCGAAGTGAACTTCGTTTCTCTGTTCGCATGTCCACAGAATTTCGTTCTCTCTCTCTCTCTCTCTCTCGTAATTTGCTTGTTCCCTACCACTAATCGTTCAATTCCGGCAACGTGCTTTGGACTTAAGTGAAGTGAAATGATCTGCGCAAACGTTGATCAGCAGTTGCAATCTTTACGGAAGAAACGTGCGTGATGGAAGAAAATCGATAAGCTGAAAATTTTGTAACGGCAGAAAACTTATTCGATATAGAAGATAATGTTTCTGCCTCATATCGGACTGGATCGCGAATCAAAGCAGATTGAGTCAAAGCAGGCCGATTGAATTTATAGAAACGAATTCATCTTGAGAAATTATAGATACAAAGTAATTTTACTTAATGTCAAAGAGACGATTACAAATAGTAATGTTTGATTATACCTAAAACTACCCGTTGCCGATATTGGCTTTATCAATCTATCGCATTGCTTGCACTGGCTGTACTTTATCCGCCGTATGCTAGTGAAACGTTGTCTCCATTCCACCTCATCGGGTTTTTTAAACGGGATTTTTAAATCGATCAGCCATAAGTGATATGTACCTTTCCGTCGGTTTTCAAATTTGCATATCGACCACACTCTAATGAGCATGAACCTCATTTTTCCTTTCGCGAATAAAAGAAGTTTCTGAACACGAATCGGGCGTGTTAAAGTTGCAAAAACGACATTAACGGAGTAACGTGGCATTTCCCTGATCTGTTTTCTGACGACTTAAAGAGAACTCTGCGGTTCAACTGTAGTTAAGTTTTCGCTTAAGATTCACGTTTACGGAAGTGCCAATTGCAGCCGCCTGATTTCAAAAGATCCTCTCTTTTAATTGTTCGCGATCTCATCTTTTAAATTCCATGCACGTTGTCGTCGACCAGGTGATTGAAAGTGCTAAGTCCTAAGGGATCAGAAACTTAATTTTTTTGAGACTTAAAATACTCAATGCGCGATCGTAGATGCAACTATTTAAAATACCTATTTATACTTTTTACTTTACAAAAATGAAGAATATTATTTTTAATACACATTTATAGATATTTAAAAAAAAAAGTATTATAAATATTATATTATAAATATTTATTTTTAATATATTTACGAATAAAATTCTGACGTTCTTTGCAATTCCCTACAAAAATATTTATTTGCGTGAGTAATCTGTGTTGAAGTTTGAAGGAAATAACGATTCAAATATTTGTTTATTTTTCTTGGTCGCACATACATTTGCGGAATATTGATGTTAAGGTAGGGAAACCTTCTCCAGATTTCTTTTGCATTCCACATAGAGACATTAAAACTACATTAAAGGTTGAATTTTTCTTATCCTCTGTCGACGCTGTCGATACCTTTTTTCCTCGAACAATTTTAAATTAATGTTCATCGTGGCGTGTAAATTCCATTGCCGGCTGCAATTTAACACCAAATTCCGGTAAATATAATCACGAACACGAGTCGGAAATGCAAAGAGAAAAATTGTGTATCCGCATTGTTTCCGTTGTAGCCATCTCATCGTCGTTTATTTGTGAATATTACGAATTTTCGCACTTGCCTTTTTAACGAATCAAGTTTCTTACGCTTATATATTTCCTCCATATTCTTCTGCGTTTAAAGAAAAGCTTTTGTTGCGTAGAAGCTCGCATTATAATTATTCATGTTTTCATTACCGTTTTTGTCTTGAAAAATCTGTTTGATTTTTTTCTTGTTGTTAATGAAATTTGATTGAAAGGCTTTCTTTATTCGATTTATAAAAAATCTGCCTCAGAGAAAATATTTTGTAAAGAAAACTTTGTACAAATTTTTAACAGTTATTATGTATATAATAAATATCACTACAGAATAGAATTCCGCTATTAGGAATAATTGAAGGAGCTAGTTAAATGAATTTTCTCTTTCCACATTCCTTCTCTTTGCCTTCGGCATTGGTATTGCGTATTCCTATATAGATTTGGTAACCGGATAAATTACCAGAGATACATTTTCCTTCAGGAAATCAAGCGATCTGGAGGATTTCCAACGTCGATGTCTCGAGGCAATCGGAAATTCGCGATTCGGTACATTGCAAGAGGATCAATAAGATAGGGATCAAAGGCTTCGAACGTGCTCGAATCTGAGTGACAAAAATCTGAGTTGGCAGTTCAACTATAAACTGTACCACATATATCTAACGATAAATAGATATGAAATAGCAGACACATATAATCTTAAACACTTAAAATGATGAGACGTCTAATTAATTAATAGATTAAGTGTTTAGTTAACATTTACGTTGAAATATGCAAAGTTTTACATTTAATTATATATTATATAGATATTATTTAGTAATAATTTTAATTATATATTATACATATAATAGTTATTGAATTATTTTAATACATTTTAAAACATGTGATTAAAAAAATAACCACATTTACTCATTTCTGTAGTTGAATTACTTAGTTTCAAAGTAAACAATGTCATATTTTACCATGTATTTGGTAAATAATAAACTAAATTTGAATAAAAAATACATTTTCTTTATTTAAATTATTTAACTTTTTTGTTTTAATTCAATTAATGACTTATTAAGTAGAAGCAGTGGTAGAATGTGATTAAAATATACATATTTTATCGGAATGATTAAAAATGCCGAAAATGAATATAATTTTGATATGATAAATTTAATAGTGTACACATTTTAATTGTAAATAGTGATTAACTTATAAGTTAAATTTTTTCATTAAAAAGGTAATTTCTTCTTACTGAATTAATAGGTCTCTTAAGATATAAAAAAAAAAGATATAAGCAGTACTTTCGTGGTCGAAACAAGAAGGACGAAACAAGAGTAACATAAAGGAGATCAGAGATATTAAAGTTATCCTTATTTTATTTTATTTTTTTATTTATCAATTATATCATATATCTATGCAATATATTTACATATCATAGTGAAAACTAAAACGGTATCATAACTTGAGCATAATTTGCGACAACGTTGGAAGATATTTCAACCTATAAACATGAAGAAGAGAAGGTTAATCAGGCAGCTAATTGCAATATCACACGTGGTACCGTTTATACCTCGTCACACAAGCAGTTTTATTATTTATAATGGAACATATTGATTTTTCTTACGGTTCTTCCGTGTCATCCGGCACGCGTGGGTAATAAAGCCCTTCTGGGGCGTTTCATATGTAGGCCGCATTATGCAAACGGATTATGTGTTACGCAGCGGGACCGTTGTAATGTGCAGTATGATGAATTATAAAATACATTACTGTGCCGGTTGCGGCGTCGAGTTCCTTGAGCCCGCTCGATACACGTAAATATTCTCCGAAAATTGCATACTCTCGCCGGATAAATCGACGTTTCTTCGTACTACAGGAAAAGAGGTGGGACGATAAATTGCGTTTTATAGCGCGCGAATCATTTTATTGTCGAAAACTCCGTAAAATGTGTGTCTAACTGCAGATAATATTACCGTGTTACTATTACGACTCCCGGCCGAATCGGATAATTACTCGAATAGAATAATTGGACCCGATTCATTCCGAACGTAATCCTCCAGGGCATTGTTTGCGGAAATAAGAAGCTTACTGCTAACCGTTCAATTTTGCTGCGTTATTTCGCCCGAATGTCGTTGTAATTGTATTTGTCGGTGTGTTAGTAAAATTTGTTTGTTACCGCATTCTATTTTCGAGGATTTTCATAGGGATGTTTTATTTGGTAATAATTTTAGTTATTATCCGCTGTGATTATAAACGCTCCGATGAACTTTCCGATTTTCACGCGTGCGTTGTACTATATACGAATACTGACAACGTAAAAATTGAAATTTGAATTGACGATTATTACAGTTAATAAACAGCTCGTTTTCCAACGTTGAAATTATACGAGGAATCTAATTATCAAATCTAATAGTCAATAACATAAATAATCAAAAATGAGAATTAAACGTCTGATTAAAACAAAGTTATCGTATATCAAATTTAGAGTTCCATTTATTTTCAGTATTATGTCGGGAATGAAATCAATATAATGGCTTAACATATCCGGCAGTGATTCATATAAAGTTTATAATTTGTCACGAATTGAATGCGGATTGTTGGGCGTGAATCGAGATAAAATTGGAAACTCGTATTTTAAAGGAAGTATGTTAATTGAGGGTAAGAGTAATTTATTGTTTCCTGGCAATCAGAAGAGCTAGCAAGGCAAATTGAATTATCTGTCAGCGGGACATTGTAATTCGTTTTTAATTAAAAATTCGATAAAGCATGTTGCGTGTTCCAATCAGCCGTCATTATATCCTATGAAGAGGTTTAATTAAATTACAAGAAGAGCTCGCATACAATTCGTCACGTAAATTAACAAAGAAGTAGACGTAGTTCGCATGCTGTATATCAAGTTTTATCGACGATTCAAATCATTTTCGTAGAATAGCGAAGGATCATTTAATCGCATCATTCCATTTCACTCATCAAATGACAGCTCATACTATTGTCGTAAATCTCGTCCATATGTCGCATCTCTTTGGTGGAACGTAAAGCCGATGCTGATATACTTGTATGCAGTTCCGAGGTCGTTAGTGTAATATAGTGTGCTCCAAAATCCTCGATCTTTCTTTGAATTTTTTAATAAATTCGGGGTAAAAATATCTTATTTGTTTTCAATTTGGAGCGAGTGAAATATTTATTTTCGATATGCCAGTCTTGATAATAAAATCGGAAAATGAATTTTCAAAGATTAGCACATCTCTATACACAAAAAGAACAATGGTTTTGCTAAAGTATCTAAAAATTTAACTAGCTACACAGTTAGAAAATTTGTATTAAATTTAAAATATTTTATGTCTTAAATGGTCCACTCAAATTTTTGTGTTCATTTAACACAAAATGGATGGAATGGGGACATTAGGAAGTAATATAAATATTATGTAAAAAAATTAACACAAAAATGTAACACCGACAATTTGTAGGTAAACTGGAGAAGCATATTTTTTTGTAGTAAAATTAAAATTTATGATACACCTATATTAAATTAATACATATTTTATTTAGCTTAGAATTTATGTTTTAAAATATGTTATTTTTGTATTATTTGTCTACTTATTCATAAATTATGTTATTTTGATATTAAATAAATGTTGAATATCAATTTAACATAAAATATTCAAATAACATAATTACATTGTAAAATTAACATTCGATTATGTTAAAAATTCAAAACAAAATTTTAATAAGGTCTTCAGTGGGTCGGTTTTATCAAAATACAAAATATTTTTTACTGTGTACAAATTTTGTTGAACTATCGAAATAATAATTACATCTGATTGAATATAAAAATTCGAATATAAAAATTTTTTTACAGCATTGCTCATCATGCTTTTCGTGTACTAATAAAAATTATATGAATATACCCCGACGAAAAATCTTTCCTCTTTTAAAATTATAATGGAAATTTCGCAAATCTATTTTCATCTAGTTAGTGTAAATTATTTTGCAATATGTTATTATGTACTTTGCTGCATTTCCGCTATGACAGCACTAACTTTGTTTCAAAAGACCATATCAATTGAAGCAGTAAATACATGTTAATATATGTTGACAAAATTCAGTAGCTCGTCCGCCAGTATACATTTATGTCAACCCTTTCGTTCGAATCATAATTTAATATGGCGAGTAATGTAAGCGTGGAAATTAATCTTTCCATTCGTGTGGTCTACGATCAAATGACATTTCAGAATTCAATATTGGTCCGTACCAATGTATTCCCTTAACAAACAAGCAATCAGCAGTAGACAGCAATATGACATTTTGAGCATAATGCTCTATTTTGAAAAAGAAATATTTACAGATCTGTGCGCTGACAAGTCTGGGGAATATCTCGAGGACATGCCCCTAGTGCTGAAAAGATGAAAATGTCTCGTGTCAACTCCACACTGGGGAGATGTTCTTGAGATGTCCCACGAATGTTTTAGACACATCCTGTACATAGCAAAAATTGAGTGACGTGTTCGGGCTTTAGATGACACAATCACGTTCACAGAATCGTTCGCATACTCAGGTCGTTCTATTACCAACGCAGATATAATGACTCGGAGCTCTCTTCTTCCGGCGGTTCGGTATGCAAGGAAGCAAACGAGAGTCGAATGGAAATTCGATAATAATTATTGCAGTCGGTACCAATGGGACTGCCACTCTCTTCCTCGCTGCTCTCCTCGCAGACCGTCGAAAGCCGTTGGCGTGAAGGCCGCGCTTGTGGCGTCCATAAATTTCGTTATACGGCGCTGCGCCGTTCTCAGATTGGCTGAGGTACATCCTACGAGCCAGACGAATGCGCGCATTTATCAACCGGTTCCTTCGCTTTGCGGCCGATAATTCGATTAAAAAATCATTATAAACGCCACCACGAAGACAAATTCCTTGATCGTCGCTCGGTTACTCATTTAGCAGATTAACTTGAATATTCTGAATACTTTTTAAAATACTTGTGATCTGCTTCGAGTCGAGATTGATGTTGAGTTTTGTATTTGACATTATCTATTTTAATTCCATTTAAGAATATTCGTACATGAATGCATCGAAGCGAAATTTCGCAATGTACAATGTAACGCTGATGAAAAAGAGCTTAGTAAATCCAGATTAAGAATGACGTACAACAGAAATTTTGCATATTTTGAATGGAACATCTCTGTGATTATATACGAAAGCGCGTTGTGTTTAAATGTTAATGTTGCATTAATGTAATTGCGGACCAACGAATCTCTGTAATATTTGGTTGAAAACCCATCGCAGGGAAATGCATATTGTGCTTTCTCGTATTATTTTATTAAAAATTTATTCGTATTACCTTTGCACTATGCACTTCCATTTACTTTACTATAACTTTCTCGATCAAATTTCGCACTCAATCAATATATATCCTCTGGTAAAAATTGCTAAATTTAATCTCTTTTCATTTATTTAGCCTTATTACACATTCATAGGAAATATTTAAATTATTTAAAGGAAAGTAGATAAAGATACATATGAAAAGTGTTTAAATGTCTTAAAAAAGTATTTTTACTTTTTAAGACATTAAAAAGTAATTAATTTATCTGAATTAATTTAATTTAATTTTAGAGTTGTGTGCGACAGTTATTTTAATATAACAATTTCTGATTATAATTTTCTACATATATAGTCGAAATTATTATAACACGTTCTACGTATTTAGTCGAAATTGTTATAACATAGAAAATTAGGTTGGAAATCACAATGTAGTTAGAATAGTTAGGTAAAATAATTATTAATTATTATATTCGCTGGTCCGTAAATTCGCATTTAGAAAATATGTTATCGCGAACGGTGCAGTGGAAGATATTAATGGAATTATTGCGGCTATCACGAGTATTAAGTATCTTGTGAGCGCATAATATATTTTGACGACTGATTAAATCCCGCTTGCGATTTGCATATGAAAATACATTGAACAACGACGGTAATAATGACGACGGCAGAATATGGCGGTACGCGCGATTCGATATTACGGAACGGCATTACATCGACTATAATTTCGCGGCGTGCACTGACTCCGAATTACCATCCTGACTAAACATCGCTCTCGGATGGCGCAGGCAAGTAAATTTCGTTTAATGTCGCACGAACACATTCGCCTATCAAACATCTATCAAATTCGTCGAATGTATATTTCGCTTGTAACAAGAATCCAAATAAACCAAACGAGCGTATATACAAATAGTGATTAATTCTTGAATTTCTGACTTTTTACTAAATATTATTTACCAAATGTATATTTTGAAAAAAACTATCATATCTCTCTATATTGAGAATAAATTTTTGTTATATCAAGATGTTGGATATATCAAATTCATAAATTAATTTTGATATCTGAAAAAGTATCTGAAAAAAGCTATATAAATGGATATTATAAATTACGAAATTTTATCGATCCAAAAACTTATAATAATATTAATGGCCAAATTCAAAGCGACAGCAATTTAAAAAAAATATCTATTTTTAGCTTTTTCTTTTAAGATACTATCAAAATTATTAGAATTTGATACATCTAATATCTTGATATAACAAAAATTCGTATTGATTCAACAAAAATTCAAATTTATTATATCATATTGATTATACATCAGAATTATTTACTAGTATGCATTATCTACGAGAGATTTTTAAATATGGATAAGAAAAGATCAATATTTGGATTTTTTAAAGTAGCCTACGAGTTAAGAATGGATCATTGCCAAAATTTCGCGATGTAGGCTTTTTAACTCTGCCAATCGATACGGGCATTCAACCAGCAACGGAAACAAGGTCAAACGTTTTTAACCCTACAATAATGCATTCCCCAGAGAGAACTCTATTTCAAAGTGCCGCAGATTGATTCTCCTAATGGCGTTACGATGCGCGACTTCTCTCTAACAACACGACGAAATGTTATTATAACCCACGGCGTTTGAAATATCGCGGCGGCAGCGCTACAGATCAGCATCGCGATCGAATGCACCGCTTTGGCTTTACCTGGATCGGTAAATGAGGTGTATTTGATCGTGATTTGGTACACCCACTCTTGGCGTGCGTACGTATCCACGGGCGTGCATCAAATTTATGCCTCAAGCTCTGATAGCGATTGAGCGCGCGCTGCCACTTTACTGATCGATTTAAGCTTACGCGCAATAAAGTTTCACCCTCCGGATACTATGGCTCTTCCTTCACGCGACTACCTTTCACGCGATATTCTTGCATCCGGGTTTTATCCGCGGATATAAGTGTTAACTTTAAAATATTTGGGAAGCCGCGGGTATTTATGATAAGAAAAATATTACACACACACAGCATTGTGATGCCTTTTTGATTTAATAATTAATAATGATAATTATTATTATTATATTCATATATAAAGAATAAAAATATATAATGGAAAAATTTCTATATAGATAATTATAGATATAAACACATAGGAAAATAAATATTTTATAGCGTTTTTTAAAGTCTGAATAGTAATTTTCTTAAATCGTCTAATAAATTTAAGATGGAGACATTTTAGAGAAAACTGTGAAATTAATATCAAGACAAACCTAAAAATTTCGATATTAATTCTCTTTGCAGTCAAGTTAGATACAAAAACTATTTAAAATACTTTAATTGCGATTGCAAAAGATTAAATGTTTTAGTAACCAAGTTCAAATATTTATCAAGAAAAAAATTTTAATTTTAATGAAAAGTAGATTGAAACTCAGTTTATTCACCTCTTTCGATTTATTGTTAATCTGTTTATTTATTCTTAACGGTTTTAATTTTAACAATTTATTACGTATAATGAGTTTTATTAATTAAATGAAAATATATATATGTATATATGTTTTAATATGTTACATATATACATATATTGTATATACATTTTAATGCATAACGAAGCATTATAAAATATGAGAACGAGTGTGGTTCCACTTTTTTTATAATATTCGAATTTTATTAAACACATATATTCCAATGCATATTTTAGATTTAAAAATCAAATAATGAATTCCACATTATGAATTTTAATGAGAAATGAATTGATGCGCTGCATTAAAAATTCAAAGAAAACTTGTATTTTTTATACAGAATCCATAAAATATTAATTCAATATGGAAATTTGGCCGTGTAAGGACCATTTTTCGTGTAAGGACCGTGTTGTTCCATTTTCGGATAAACTATATGATAATTTATCTATTGGATAAATAAAAGAGTAAGAGAGTAAGAGCATAAGAGAGTAAGAGAGTATGACAGCCATCTGAAGTTTACCGGAAACAATCCAGCCTAAGTCAATTAAATATCTGTACGCTTAAAAATTGTCATCCGTTCTACTTTAAGATGAAACTTTCTGTGAAAATTCGTCACAGTATCTTTGCCTTTGTAAGATAGATTATCTCGCGATAACTTTTACACGACAAGCGAGAGTTGACATACCGGTAGTGAGTTGCGCGCGTTCCTGCGGGGAAAAAGTCGCGCAAAAATCGCGAGGAAAAGCATCCCCGTCAAGGATGGTTCTCCACCGTGCCTTTCTCTGGCGGAATTTTAATTTTTCCTCGAGTCACCGCGCCGGCTGGCTTCGTCCCCCTGATGCGAGAAATCGCGCAGGGACGAGAGGCTGAGGGTGGTGGCGAATATCACATAAGGAATTACGACCGAGGAGCGCGGAGGGTGGAATATGGCTGCGGGCGGGTAGCCAGGGGTGGCATACGCGCTATACGAGGGGGTGAGAAAGTAATTATTTAAATATACGTCGCCGGAGGCGAGCGCTTCGAGCAGGAATATTTCACGGCTCCGCGCCATATTACGCCAGTAACTTACGTCCGGCCGTCCGGGCCAGATGTTTCTCTGGGAGTCGCTCTGGAATGGCGAACGAGCGTGTACGAGCGGTGCCGAGCGACGCCGAGCTACTTCGGCCTCGGGCAGCCTTCGACGCGATTCCGTCACATGGTGGTTGCCGTCGTCGCGAGAAGTGGGAAGGGTGGATAGTGTGCACGCGGAGGGATGAAACGGACAGCAGCGCGCGCGACGGCGCCGTCGGCGGGGCCCCGGGGGTTGCCTGTTGTGCCCGATATTGATGTCAAGGTCCTTCATCTCGGTCGTACTCTTCTCCTCCGACCTGAGAGCCTCCGCGCGCGCGAAATCGATAGGATAAAATCGTCGCCGACAGGCAACCTCGTATGCTCGTCTCTCGGATCGCTTGTGCTATCGAGCCTGCCCGTCGGGAGTTTTAGGAATCGCATGAGTAGGGAACGGTTGGGAAAACGGGGAATACATCCCTCCGGTTCGGTTCAGTTAAATTCGGTTTACATCTTTTTTTGTGAAAAATATGCTCTAAACTATCCAAGGTCCATTTAATTATCCCAGAAGCCTTACAATAATAAGCGTTCATTGAGATAATCTACTGTAATATTATTTCTATATCTTTATTATCAAATTTTTTTAGATTTTCTAGTTAAAATGATATGTTCAAGTTAAATTAATATATTGTTGATTCTAGGAACGGTACAAGTTTAGCCTTGAAATTTTTAATACTGTATCCGCGACATCGAGAAAAATGTCTGATTGGATTAGTTGGAATTCTGGTTTAAAATGGACGAATCCGAATTTCCTAGTTAAAATATATTAATTCTAGTTATGATTATCGAAATTTTGACTGATAACCAGAATTTTCAGAATTTCTTCATGTCGAATTAGGTGTCTAAGGGCCGATTGCACCAACGTTACTTTGATTTTAAGCGAGGTTTAAAACTCTCTCTTCTTTTTTTTAAATCAAAAGAGAGAGAGAGAGAGAGAGAGAGAGAGAAATGATGAGGACCTTAATTTCGAAATTTTTTTTCGATCCCAACACAAATTCTATCCACCAGGCTAATATTAATAAATACATTTTAATTCTAAAAAAAATTTCCCAATCTGTAAAAGTAATACGTACAAAAATCCTTCACGCAAATTATTGCGTTTAATCGATAAAGCAGATGACTTTAGGATCCCCTTAAGATGTTTTAAACCAATGACGGAACTGTAGTATTTTAAGGTATTACTTAGGATGATCTTAAAAGAATTAGCTATGAATATCGGCTACAGATTTTAAATGCTATTTAGTTCCTACAATCGCAACTAAGATATATCAGATTGATCATTGTTACCACATTGATTTCGTTCGTCATCTAAGATGTCAGTAATCATACGGACGTGCCTCATGATTGCTAGGCTTTCCGGGATGCCAACAGTCATTGGTCATATCCATATGGCCGGCTGACATCTTAAATGACCAGAAGGACTATTGCTGCAAAGCTCGTATCAGAGATCCGCTGTTGGAGATTGAGATTGCATTGCAATTATGCGTCGGAGATTAGGACATGATCAATAGGACTTAGCTAGGCTTCGCTCTCGCCGGCTCTCGCTCTCGGTCGAATGCCAATTTCCAATGTGCTATCCCAATGCAATCTTAATTTCCAACGCGTAATCCGATCCGGGCTCAACAGTGGACGACAATCGCCGGATCCGTCCAAATTTCCAGCAATTTGCTCACTTTAGCAGCGCGAGTAACTCGCGGCGATAAACAACAACGCGTGACATAATCTTAATGGATAAATGTGAATAACATCCCTACGGTGTTGTAAGCCCTGACTCCACATCCCTTGTGTAAACACCGTTATGCGGACGGACACTGTTACGGCATACAATGTGAAATTACGACGTCTTGCCGAACAGGTTATCCTGTCAGCCTGTCGTAAGAAATGAGAACGAGACACTTCGTCTCTCCTCAAATATATCGCATTTTCTTAGCTCAGACTCAGTTAACGGCGCCTGTTAAAAATAACCTTCATCCACTTATCGCCATTCGACAGTCACCTAATCAACTTGACGCACTTTCACGAGCTCCGCTTGTTTTCCTTTCCGAGAGAAGATGGATAAAAGTACCGTCCGTGCCTCTTCTTATTATCGCATTCTTATCATCGTTGATGTGCTTCGCGTGATTAATCCCCGAGACTCTAATTTCAGTGTTATATTATCACATGGAACTTTTTCCATGTCGGTCACTGTCGCGGGATGCAGCCGTCGCCCATGATAAATTATGTCTCGCGCTTTGTCGTTAGGTTTCTCTCAGATTGTTTCCCTTTTTTCGCACATCTTGCTCTCTTTTTCTTCTCCTCTTTCATCTTGTTCCTTTTTAGAGCATTTTCGTTTTTGAACGAATCCTGCCTGTCTGATCTTCTGTAGCCGCGATAATTCTAACGCTTCAACAATAGTCAGAACCGTATAATTGGTATAAATCCTTTTCTCGCTTTAACGAGACTTCATTAATTTCCAAGGATTGAAATCGGCCCGTAGGTTTTGAAAATTTGAGGCAAATCCGAGGCAAATTCGAGGTAGAATACTAACAGAAGGAATATTTATTCAGCGTGATTTTCGCGACGTACAATCGATATTATGTTGAAAAAGTGATTACAATTTATTCTGAATCCAAAAATTGCAAAATTCAACACTATCTATGGTAGCTATATGTCACACAGTTGTTGTAAAAAAAATTAACAATATATGTCTGCTGTTATTTGTATATCTTATTTCACACCGCGATATTAAAATATAGTATATAAGTAAACATGCGGAGTATGAGTTAGCGGGATGTTTTCCTACATGACGCATGATTGTATTACGTCTGCCAAAATATGCAAGGGTAAAGCCGCCCCTTCTGTGCAAATTTACATAGGACTACAAGCGTAGCATATAAACGTCTTGACCAATAAGATACCCGGCATAAATTATGGAGAACAATATGGTGTTGCAACTTATGTTGCTAAGAGTATCATCGGACGTTTATGTATTGTACATATGCTAAGTTTGACGGGAATTAACAGCCAGTAAATTAAGTTCATTATTCAGTAACGGCATAAAATATATAAACCATCTGACTATGATAATCCGTACTCTGTATGACTTTACGATTTTTATTTCGAAAGATGGTTACGAGATTTCTTTACAGTAATTTAACAAGATCTCACATTTAATTTAAAAATAATAATAATTGTTAAACGTAAGTTTCGAGAGTTAATTATGATGATTAATCGATAAAACAAATTAAAAATTCTTAAAATACCCCGATAAATAAATTGAGGAAACATTGTATAATAATGGCATCTTGAATTGACGAAAATTTCGAAATAATTACGCTAAGATGATCCACTATAACGCAGCTGATTTGTCAACCTAAAGTTTCTGAATAATATTTGTCAAAAGCTAAACAAATCAAATTTAGGAGATATATGTCTTTTATAATTATTTAAAAAACATTTGATTCTTTAGTTAAGATTTTATCATGCTGAATGTGTAATAATTCTTGTTGTAATATTTTTATATTATCATTTAGAAATAATTGTGCATTTTTATAAGCTTATGTAGATTAATTTGATTCCTTCATGCACAGTTATATTTTTAAATGTTTTAAACATAATACAGCTGATATGTATATATTTTTTCTCGATCATTGAATATATATAATTTCTTTTCAAATTTAATTTTGCAAATACCATTAGTAATTCGTCATCGTTATTGTTTTGCTGAAATAAAATATTGATATAATTGTCCATGCAATTTAATTTGAAATACTATTTTGAATTAAATTGCACAAACAATTATATTAATATTTTAAAATATTTCTATACTGAGAAAAAATATACTAAATTTTAATAAATTGATTAGTATCAACTACATATTTACTTACAGTAAATCATTATTTATATACTATATAAAAAAAGACTGTTAAAATAATGGTTTTGTATCAAATAAATGTACCTTTATAATTCGTAAATATTTAGTTGGTACTATTCAAACAAATGATTTATTAAAATTTATAATATTTTTTCAGTGTACACCTATTTTTGTAAAATATATACCCATATAATTGCAGATCACAAATTTTATGCAAGATTTCGTCATATAATTTTGTAAATGTTTTCTTATCGAGATATTTTTCTCGCATGGGTCAGAAGTTAGAGTGTGTAATTATCGGATATCTGTATGACGTATTATTTAAAACAGAATTTTTAATTCGTACTGTTGCCTTCATATATGAGAGGATTAATTTGGATGCGAATTAAGGCCATTAAATAAACAACACCTTTTTCTCTCTTCGTCAATCAGTCGTGCGAAGGGATTTCGCTGGCAACAGGTGCAAGAGAGGGGAAAAACTACAGGCCGCATCGGTCCTGCAAGGATTTTCGATTAATGGGATAACCTGCAGGGAAGCGTGATTCGTGTAAAAAAAGAGAATTTAAAATTTTGGAAGCTTCGAAATTTCACAAACTTCTCGATCGATGGTTCTCTATGACGATGTGTTTTTATTGTTGTGCCGAAATTGTTATCTTTTTCGTAAACTTGGGTAAGTCTTCAGAAATTCTGAGACGAAACGACGAGCGTGAAACGGAGAAAATTCGCATTGTAAATTTCGATGACAGGGATGATATTTAGATAAATAACCAGTATTGTGTCTTTTTCTGAGTGCTAAAACTGACAATGAATACTAAAACAACAAAGAAATAAATAGAATAACAATCTAGGTATGTTTTATTGTTATAAAAAACAAAAGTAAAATATATTTTATTATATTAACAATTCGCATAATGTATTGTCGCTTTTATTAAAAGATATTTTAATTAAACCAACAAAAGAGCTCAATAAAAACGATATTTTGCTGATTGTGAGAATAAACAGAATTTCCGGTTATCATAATTGTATGCTCTCATTTCTGACTCGTACGAGGGAGATAGGATTTTTAATTTGTTTATCAATGGATTATCCTTAATGGCCTTAATTAACTCTCCAAAGTTAACAATTGTTATTGCCATTTAAATTAAATATGCGATTTTGTTATGATAATCTGTTTGGTTTCATCAAAATGTCATTCTGAGTTGGGTTTTTGTTTAATTAGAACATTTTTTTAGTTTATGTCTCACTTTAGAATTAAATAACATTGTAAAATAATGTGGAAACTTTTCATATTTACTCTAAACCAACAATGTTACTTACTGACATGAAGTGTTTCAACTGATATTTCACAAGGCAAGAGTAATTATTCTAATATTCAAATATCTCTTCAATATAATTGATCTTATATTCGATAAGAATTTTTCTACAAAATACAACCGTTATGTAGCTTGATTTTCCGTGACAAGCGACAAGAATATTTCTATTCGCGACGAAAGAATTTCTTGTAGTCAAGTACGACATAAATTGTACTATTCTCCCTTTTGTGTGCTTTATTTTTCCATTAATGTTTCCTATTATTCATACCCACTCGGCTCTTTCCATCTATTGTCTCGTTCGGAAAAAAACAAGTTCGCTTTCCTGACGTTTTAACCCTTTGCGACTGTACTGGTTTCACGACGATACGCCGCGATATTTTAGACGCATTGTTGGCCTTTTCACACACGTGTAACTTTTAAGAGAAATGTCGAGCCGAATATTCAGATTTAATATCCGAGGGTTTCCTTCTACACATTGTTCATGGTAGAATTTAATTTCCTCTACACTTTTATTCGGCCACGTCGCAACGGGCGCTAAAAGCTCGCGCGCGTGCGGCTCGCTGGTGCGATAACAGAACGTTATTGCCGAGTCGCTCTGCCATAACGAATTTGCAAATTACTGTTATTGGAGTCCCTTAAATTCGCCACTTGCACACGTGAGAGAGCGGTTTTCGTCCCGGCGCGACCGTATTTTCCGGTTTGTACGTGCGCCCGTAATCCAATTAAAAGGTGATCGAAGCGCGGTAGGGAGAGGCTTCATCGAGAGGCAGAAAGAGAGAAATGGAAGAAGATACCCAAGCCAGGTGCACGGTTACCCAATGGTAAAAATGGCGCTGCCGCGTTCAATTAGGCCGGTGGTAACAGCGTCGGTTTTGAAAAATTCGATTAGCCGCCACAATGCCTGCCGCTGAACTTCCACCCTTTCCACCCCGCTTTCAGCGTCCCTTATACTCGTCGATCTTTCTCAATCGAGAATTCCTCCTTCTGTCAACGCTGCGATTCTTCTCTTCTCTCCGGTCCACCAACGTCTTCAGGTTTTTACCTTCGAGCTAAATATTTAGCTCACTGGTGGTGGCCGGAGGGTGAAAAACGATAAGGGCGTTGGAAAAGAAAGGGCCGGTCTAAGAGCGTTTCCGAGGGTGCGAACAAAAGGCGCGCAACCCTCGGTCGTCTTGGAAGTACTCGCGTAGAAAGAAAAAGGCTCGCCGGTACGGCTAGTGCTCTGAGGGAAACAAGAGAGAAAAACGAGAAATATATTCCGCCGTGGCACACTGGTGTTTTCTAATTTCCGTGCGCGAGAGGATAGCGTATTCGTTTTCCTACCACAGTCATTGTTTTCGGCAAAAGTATGCCGGAACGGTCTGATATCGGGCGCATCGAGTGTTCAGTGACCTGAACGAGATCGGAATAATTTCTTTTACGTTCGGGAAGGATCGTAAAAGCCTGAGTTTCAAGTTATATAACGTTCGATAGCTATTGGCGCCTATGATGCTTAACGCGATGGAGCGAATATTAGAGTTACCAAGAATATTAAGCTCTTGGGAGAATTATTAGCTTGGATAAATTAAACTTTAGAGGTGTAGATTAATAGCAAAAATCCTTATCCAATACCTTGAGTTTCACTTTAGTAGAAAGTTATCTTGAACTTTTACTACAGAAATCTTCGATATCAAAAATTACAAAGAGAGTTGCAAAGGATAGTCTTTCAAATTCAAATTCCCATAGGCGAGTCAAGTTCCGAAAGTTTCAATTAAAAATCAAGAAAAAAAATAGTGTGTGATAGTTTTATGTAAATTTATATATGTATAATATAGTCTTGGCCATAAGTATAAAGCACTCTCAATTTATTGCATTTTCTTGGAAAAGACGTTATAAAAATCAAAGGAGAACTAACAAAACGTTAAAATTGTTATAAAATTAAATATTATTTTTTAATAGAACTATTTTTTAATTTGATAACGTTTTTTAGGCTTTCACGGATATTATCTTCAAAAGTACTAGAAGGTTTACGAATTATCGCCGTGTTTTCATCCATTGTTAATGCCAACATTTCGTGAACCTCGCCGTTCACTTCATCAGGGCGAGGAGCGCATATTTTTTAATTTATTTTTGGTTAGATAATGAACGTTAAATTTGTGTATAGATGCTATATATTTATTGCCAAGTAATTATATAAATTATATGAATTATATAAATTATAATTATATAAATTATATAAATTTAGATATTTCTATAAAAACGAACAGGTATATGTATATGATTCTCTTTATCTTTCTGTTTTTATTTTATTCGAAAAGATATGTCTCATTTTATGTTTTACACTGCTCGCCTACGAAGCGTTATAACTGAAATATTTTAAAGCTCTTTAACCGCAGACTGCGTTGGCCCATACAACGTTGCGTATTCCCGCTAATTGAATATCTTGTGGAATAATAACAGGAGGCTCTTCTACTCTGGAAGAGAATACATGAGTATTTCTGTGCGTTTATATAGTTTGCACCCTTTTTCTTTTCTAATTAAGGCGCGATCTAATACCGTAGGTCGCTTTTCATCGACGAAGAGGCGTGTAATGTCGTGTTCTTTTCTAAATTTAGAGCGTACGTTCATTGAGGTAACATTTTCTGATTACCACGTTCGAACGTCGCAACGGATATTGGATTTTTCCGTACTTCCGCGTGTTTGATCGAAGTTGACCCGAGAGTTAACAACGCAGGAACAACACAACTTTTTCTTCTGAGGAGACACGGAGCGGTGAACGGTAGTGACATTATACCCGTTATGCAATACTTTAGCAAGCGGTATAAGGCATCCTAAGATTATCATCCTATTTTTTCTTCCTATATGCAAAAGATTCGATGTTAACTTACTTAACGGTAGAACACTATCGATATTGGGCGATACAATATCGATATATAAATTTTACATACAAGAAAATAGGCCATTCTTAATTAATGCAACGCAAAATTTTTATACATTTCACTCTTTTAATAATAAAATATTCATATCCTAGATCTTTATATATATATATATATATATATAAACACAAATAATCCAATTATTAATTTAAAAGAAAAGAAAGAATAAGCGCACTATTAAATCTTGAAATGATATGGACTATGTAGTTCAACATCTCCTGATAAAGTCGTAACACTTACAAAATATATATATAATAACACATGTAATCTACCGTCTCTTCACAACTCTTAATAAAATATGTATATAATAATAACACAAAAGTACTTAAAAATTGGAATTAGTTATTACCTCGTTTGTTGTAATATCATTAGAGAGTCCAAACCCATATAACGAAAATTGAATTTTTAACCATTATAGAATGGGAAAGCACTATAATGACGTTGAAAGTATCACATTTCGAAGCAAAGAATACAATGGAAAACAAGGAATTATAACAAACCTGACTCAAGAAAAAGCTTTAAAATTTTAAAGCTCCCATTCTCTAAAGGTTAAAAGTTTATCTTCGCTTGTTCTAGCTTTTAGCATAACATCAGATTCGACCTCCTGATAGACCACTGAAGGCAGAGCTTAACGTTCAATGACCTCGCTTATTTGTACGTAAACTTTATGTATTGATAACATTTTAGGATTGAAAGCAACTTTTTTATTTGAGATGAACGGTTTTGTTTTAAAAGGAAATAAAATTGGTTTTGTTTTAAAAAGAAAAATAGCTAGAAACAATAAATCTTATGCCATCATATATCGATGAATACAGATAAATATAAATATTTTTTATAAATGAAAAGAACGATGGCAATGCCGACACACGATTATATGTTAGAATCACATCGACGGAAATTGGAATTCCCTATCATAAAATTTGCGTGACAAAACTTAAACAAATAGATTCAAATCAGTATGATTGCATTGCATTTGTCCTATTTCTGGATAATATTTTCGTCATTATCGAATTAGCTTCGAAAATGAATTCATTGTGTTTCTCATTACGAGAAATATTGCATTTTCCTGCCCTCGTTATATATATATATATATTGTGCTAAATCAATATAATTATATTCTATTGCTAATTTACTGGACTTTCTATAGAGAGCGGAACAGACTGATTCTGTCGTATGCTAATGAAAGTACCATACTTACGACGGCGTGTCCTTGGCTGAGTACTTCGAAGACTCGCAATTTGCATTTATTATCCGGAGTTTCGGTATGTCCTACATTGGAATCTCCGACGTTCCTAACTTCTTGAGAAACTAATTATTTCACTAATGGAAACATAGATAAGTTCATCCAAAATGTATAAATTTAAAAGCATCTTGCTTTAACAAGGATACATTACGACATTTGAACTTTTGGACGTTTACCATCTTATTTTTGATTACAGTGATCAAATAAAATGAATAATTGGAATGCTATGGAAAGTAATGCCTTATAATGTATAATCACTTGGTGACTCCATCGGTAATTGATAATTAATGATAACGATGCAGCGATTTAATAACTCATTCGTGATCAATGCTACGTTCCAAAGCGATGATAGTTAATATCGAGCGGTTAGACGATATTTGTTCGGTGGTTGGAAATAATTGATGCATTCCCAAGTCGTCACAATGGGCCGCCACATAATTGCGTTGCATGTAATTATATCGGCACATGCGGTCACGATACATATTGTAAAATCCGAGGCGCGCTCCGCGTCGAGAGACGAGCTCGTCCCCGATTCCTCTCGTAATTTTTTCATGCGACTATCACGAACCCGTCTCGACGGAGACTGTCTCTTCCTTGACGTTATTATCTTGACTTGTGGTCTCGAGAAACTCGAGGATCCTTGGTCCATCCGAAATCCTCCAGGAGCTCGAAGTTCCTGAATATAATCCACGGAATCCCTTTACCTAATTCCCAAACACACTCGGAACATCGAGATCCACTACTCGACCATATATCTAACGTGTTACCACATTCGCGACGAAACAGAATGAGAAATTCTGTTAAGCGGTGCAATGGTTATCGATATATTATGAAACTTTTCCAGTAACTCTGCCTGCATTTGAACCAGTTTTAATCAAACAGTTAATGTACCCGCGAAATTCTAATATCAAACTTTATTCTTTTAATTGGAAATTTAGTTATTTTCGTGTAACATAATTATAATTATAATTATCTTTTTTACGAAGCTGACTTTTTGATTAATTTTAATCTCTTATAGTTTAACTGGGTTTTTTTTTAATTAAAAGTTACGTGAAATGGATCTATTAAATGGCAATAGAAGGATATCGGTTATTATTTTATATAATATTTGTAAATATTTTATTATTACGACATTCGATTACGTCAACAAATATAAATGAATTAAAAGGGAATCGCAAAATACGGTTGATGCTAGGTATTGCTTAATAATATTGTATTTCTATGTAAATTTTAAATACATCTTTCAGTTATAAACTGTTGCGATTATTTGCAATGCAAACAAACTGAAATAATAATCTTATAAATTAAATTGATCGTTGATTTGATAATCATGTTATTAGCATCTTAAAATAGTGTAAAGAACTTATAAATATAAATCATCAAATTAAAAATTTGATTTTGGGAGAAACAATTAAATTATTAATATTGTAACTTAATAATGAATTAAAAGTGGAACTACCAGTTCGTGAGAATATGCAGTTGCTATTTTTATGCAGTATTTTCCGGCTCTTCTATGCAGAAGAATGGGGATAAGAGAGGCGGTGGGGAGGGAGGGGGGAGAACATGGGTTTATGAAACTGTTATATTTCGTTATCCTTGCTATACAGTAACTACGTTTCTGCCGCGCACGTCGCGGCTATACAGAAGCTACGGGGCGTAGTGTGTGCAGTCTATGCACTCGACAAAGTTTACTCGCCGCACTGCAGTGGTAACGACTCGTCGGCGTTGCTGCTGCGTGCCTTCTCGCGTTGAGAATGGATTCTCCCCACCTGTCCGCTCTGAAATGATTTTCGAAGAGTCTCGCGTAGCTTCGCCGCGCTCAACCATAGTGCTTCCACCCGCGCGTGCGCGCGCACACGCACGTCCGCACACCGTCGTACCTCGACAGGTATCGCGATGATAGATAAGCCCCGCGTACGGTTTTTTTATTCATCCTCGCTGCTTCCGGTCCCTTCACGATTCCCTGGCAAACGGCCAGGAT
This sequence comes from Mycetomoellerius zeteki, assembly GCF_001594055.1. NCBI lineage: Eukaryota > Metazoa > Arthropoda > Insecta > Hymenoptera > Formicidae > Mycetomoellerius > Mycetomoellerius zeteki. Next base: position 1,978,557 of record NW_017256778.1, on the reverse strand, counting down.
CGCAGCTCGCTCGAATCAGGACGCGCGGACTCTAAAAGTTCGACGCGCGGCCCCGTTAGGCAATGCCCATTTTAAAATGAATTTTTTTCGTCTTTCTCTCTCTCTCTCTCTTTCACGTGCGCTTTTTCTTTTCTTCTGTTTCTTTTTCCGCGCGGAACGTTCTGGTCGAACGAGGCTGCGCCGTGAAAGTTCGCGTATCCGCGCGTATTTTCTCGAGCGAATCCGTGATTTTTTTGGAAACACGATATTTTGGTAATGATGATAAATAGACAAATAGATACATTGTTTAAATAAGAATAATTTTCTTATATAAAATCCATGCGCAGAATAGCAATGCAATGTAGAGATGTGAGTATATTATACAACCTTAACTACAAATATATATCATCCTCAATTTATTGCACTTTTTTGGAAAAGGGGGTAATAAAAGTCATAGAGAAACTAATAAAATTGTTATAAAAATAAATATTATTTTTATAACAATTTTATTATTTTTCAAACTGTTTTTTAATTTATTTTTTGTTAGGCATAGAACGTTTTACGTCAGTAAAAGTGCTTTATACTTATCGCTAAGGCTGTAATTATTTTAGTGGAAATTACGCTTTAAAGTAAAGAAGTGATTTATTAAGTTTTTTATTAATATTTTTTGGAAACATAATACTTCCGTAATACTAATAAATAGACAAATAGATAAATTGTTAAACACATAGGACATCTTTCTTAAAATCCGTATACAGAATAGCAACGCAGTTATACATTTGCGACTGCATTACATAACCGTAGTCATAAAGCATCCTGAATTTATTGCACTTTTTTAAATGGTGGTAATAAAAGCCAAAGGAAAATTAACAAAATTTGTTATAAAAATAAATATTATTTTTTAATTAAACTGTTTTTAATTTTTTTTCTTAGAACATTTTACGTAAATTTGAAAATTCTTTATATATGACTAAAAGGCTGTAATTAATATTTTAATTGAAGTTATGTTTTAAAATAAAGAAAAATGATTTATTAAGCTAATAAATCGTTTATTATAATTTATTAAGTTTTTAATATTTTTTGAATACTTCCGTAATAATGATAAATAGACAAATAAATAGATTAAACAAAATAATTTTCTTAATCCATGTGTAGAATAGTAATGCAATTTAAATGTATTATAATTATTTTAGCTGAGAGAAAGAGAGAGAGAGAGAGAAATTATGCTTTAAAGTAAAGAAAAATGAATCATTAACTGTCCTTTTAGTAAAATAGAATAAGAATTTGTAAACGAAAATTTTGTTTTTTATCGCAACGGATGATATCTTGTATGACAAAGAATGGTGATTGATCGTGGTGGAAAGTAATCATGTAGATCCAAGTAATCGATTTTCTTTCGCTTACCACGCGACACTTAGTGATCACAAAATTCTATTCAATTCGAAATGCTTTTAATGAAATATTAGATGGAGTCGCCGCTGCGACCGAATTCGCGATGCCTCGGATTTCGAAAGATTTGTCACCGACATATGTTAGCCTCCTCAGGGAGAACAACCTGGGGGAAGATACAGAAACTTCTCGCTCGCGGAAACATATGTAGCGCACGTTCGTCTACGGAGAAAGAATTCTTTATGGACGCCTCGTAGAGGCTCGTATATTATCGCATAATCGTAAAGGCTTAAGCGCAATGCGGTCGGCTCCTCTCCACCAGAAAACTCGGGTTGAAACTACGAACGTTGCGTTTTCTTACCAGCTGTCTTTCCATCGCCTTTTTCTCTCTTCGCCCCCTCTTTCCTCCGTCCCTCTTTTTCGTAGTATTTGCGTTATTCTCCGACTCTCCACGGGAGGATTTCACGGACAGTTCGGTCGCACGTAAAAGATGAAACGCCAGCGGGAGAAGCAGACAGCGGGACGAGGTCTCAAGGCAGGAAGCTACTTGTGAATTTTTCAGACTACGATGAATTACCTCTGATAGTAAGTCTCGACGCAGAGCTGCACGGAGAACGAGAGCTCCTATAGTGACGAATGGGTAAATAGTTTGTGCAAATTGTAATAATTCGACGAGGTGGTGTGTGTCTGTATTATATATTTATCGTGATGAAATGAGTTGGAGCGGGTGATGTGAAAGCAACTGAATCCTAAGGCGATTGCTTCGAGTAAAATTCGACCGGTGAATAAATTTCGCGAGAATAGCTGCTGAGAGTGCATCGAGGAAATCGAAAGAATTTTCTGATTTGCCATTTTCGCGACAGATCAATGATTTTATGCTCTTTATAATAATTGTTTTCAAAATACAAGTTAAAATTAGCAGAAAATTATTTATTGGCGTGATTTTAGATCTATATTATCGTAATAATAAAATTGAGGAATTGGGGGATAATATATTATAAGTCTCATATCGTGTTAAAGGATAAAAAATAAAAATGTTTTTGTTTCTATATATCCAATGATTTATCACAAGTTACATCGTAATATATAAAAAATAACACGTTTTTGAAACTACAAGGAATTACGAATATTCGATATTACAAGAATTAACGTAAAAAATTAATTTGCGTTTAGCAAATTGCATTTATTGTAATTTTGTAATGATAAAATTGAAGAAGTGAAATAATATATGATAGGTATTATATTGTTTAATGGGATATAGAAATGAAAATGTCTTTATTAATATAACATCTATACATTATTTTATCATAAATTATGCTGTAAAGAATATAATAACAAAATACGCTTTTGAAATTACAAGGGGAACATTCATAATTGTTATTAAGAATTAATTTAAAAAGTTAATTTGCATCGCCACTTTCTGTTAGTTGGATGCGTCAACAATTACGTAGCTGATTACTATGATGATGTGGAATGTATTAGAATATTTCACAGAGAAAAATATGAGACAATTATATATGCATGCACTTCTTTATACGATAAAAAATACCTGTACAAAATGTTACTTCAGACTTTGAAATTGCATATTTTGAAGCACATAAAGAAAGAGAAAAATTTTTTAGCATAATATATCTGTCTTCAGCTTTAAAGCTTTTGAAGATATGCAATTTTGAAATTTGAGATGAAACAGAGAAAATATTCAGTCTCACAAGCTGGCCGTAGTTATGATATTGTCATTCACGACAGGAAAATCCAGGATCTCATCATTATACTTTGCGTTTGTATGTACCATTTTCCTCTATATTTATGAAGACTAGCTTTCTCTCTCTCTCTCTCTCTCTCTCTCTCTCTCTCTCTCATTACGAAACATTTGCGGGCGAGATCTCTTTCGCGAGACATCCTCGACAGGACGCAATATCGCATCGCGACTACAAACGTGCATACACGCCTCGCATAACACGCGCGATATTACGCTGGATTCATAAGAAAGCCTAGGGTTTTCATTTTGATTGTCATTGCTTGAAATGTCCCTTCCTCCCGCGATGACATCATCACGGTTGGAAACCAATCAACTAGGGATAATTAAATTTTATTATACGAATAGCTACACTCCAAAAACTATGGGTGTGGATTTAACATGCAGTGTTTATATAATTCTCATCAAGTCGATATTGATATAAACAATATAGCGTGAATTTGTCTATGGCTTTTAAATCCACATCATGTTGGTGCTGATATTAACACTAACATGGTGAGAATTACATAAACATCGTATGTTTAAAATTAAACCCACACCTATATTTTTATGTGTTTTTGCAGTTAGCTGTTCACGTGATGTTTATTTTATATAGCACAGGCTTCCCAGGGACGTCTAAAGATATTCAAAAGACATTCTACATCCCAAGAATGTTTCTCGGATAAATTGTGCTATATATGTGCGGATAATTGGGATGATCTATGATACGAATAATTAGCATTTTCGTATAATTTTTCGACGAGTGCGCGGAGTGATCCCATTTGTTTCCGTATAAAATTAACGACTGATTAAGCTATCGTCGAGAGTATATTTCTGCCTCACCTGATAGTCCATATAATTTCCATAGCCCATGTGGTTGCATGTGCAGGCGCATGCCTGAATGTGCCTCCGCATGTCGAGTTCGACCTCTTCGCCGCATACGCCTCTGCTCGTCGCCATCATCGTATCTCCCATGCAATAGCCGCCGGTGCAATACATTCTCGGGTCACTCTGATCCAGGTAACCCCCACCGGTGTCGTCGTATCCGAGCCCGCTGGCGCACCTGGAATCCGAGGCGTATCCCACCCGGGACTGAGGACGTTCCTCGTAGCCCAGTCTAGACTGGGACCGGTGGAATGTCGAGGATACATCCTGGAAGAAAAAGGAAGATTATCCTGTAACAAATCACTTGGTAGTTGGAAGTCCTATATAGATTCAAACATCGGCTGAGGATATATTTTTTGCAATAAGTTTTTTGCAATGTTCTTTTAAGGATGTTTATTACCATCGTTATTAAAATTGACGATCGATATAATTTATAATGTTATTTCCAATTTTAATTTATGATCGCATTTCAAGTCTAACAAACAGAATTGCGGTGCGCAATTCGTAGAGCTAAAAAATGTATTTGCGAATTTGCATATGAATATTATTAAGCATCAAGATCCACTGAAAATAGAATTCTTTCTATGACTTAAATCATTTCCTTCGCCTTGATCGCAAAGTTAGCGATTGGCAACTCATAATTAGTGCAACCGACAGTATTGCGATTCCTTTTCATCCTATTTCATAGCAAACTTTTCTTCTGGAAATGTATCGGTTTTTTTAATTATTCACGGTTGTTAATATTCATGGTAAATCAATTTTAGATTTGCGTTTCAGACATTTTATAACTCAAGATATATATGTTAATTTTATAAAAAGTTTAATTAAATTCACGTTATTTTATTAGGTTTTAAATTCGAATATTAGTTTTAGTGATAAATTTGAACAAAAGTATTTTTAATAAACAAGTAATTTTATTTTTTATATGCGTGTTATTTTTTTACCATAACTCGCAAACTTTCCTTTTGTGTCATGTTCAAAATCATACAAATATGATTTGTTAAACGATAAACAATGAGAATGTGTCAAATATGATTCTATGCCTGTTGGTTGGGATATTGTTGTATGTATCAGTTAAAACGAATGGCATGTACCTTTCATGCATTGAATAGCAATTTTAATTGGCTTTCTTGTATAGAAAATACTGACCGAAAATGATCCGAAAATAATACTGTTTTTGTTGAAACATTCTCGGGAAAAAGTCATGTAAATCTAGTTAAATTAACTGTTATCAATATTACGTACGCGATAAAAATTAATAAAAATAAAGAATGAAATGTAATTATATAAATATTGAGCAGAAATCGAAGGAATATTAATTGCTTTTCAAAAAAGTAAATTATATTCTAATTTATATATGTATTTATAAATATATTATATTTATAAAATTATATTTCTAACATTATAATACATGGTAAAGTGGTACAAAATAAAATAGGTTATCTAATTGAAGTATTCTTATGTCTTACTGTATATGTATTATACGTATTGGTCGAAAGCAATTCGGTTGATTAATCCATCTTCGCAAACGAGATATCGTTCGCCAACCAAACATGCCAAGAATCTCTTGGAATATGAAGAAATTTAATATTCGAGACGTACGGAGAGCACTTAGAATTTGAAAAGAATCGTCTTAATGCAGCACACAAAGGCGGAATGCGTTGGCGTGGGAATTGCAATTGCGTAAAGGAATGTATAACGTGCCAGTCGCATCTGCGGATTAAATCTTTTCCATAACATGCGGAATTACTCACTTCGGTTTATATACCTACGGCAGTTTCCTTATTTACGCAACAAGGAGAAGCGCTTGTGTGTTACGAATTGCATCGATTTGCAATAAATAACAAGAACAGTATTTTGTGCGAAAATCCATTATAGAAAATATACCGGGTATTTTTCGGTTGCCATAATTTTTTAAATACTTTCAATGGATTGACAACAAAAGATTTTTAAAGTTTATTGGTTTTTAATAAAGAATTAATTGTGATTTAATAATTAATTAATTATTAAGAAAATTTTAAATTTGTAATTTTTTTAATAAAAAATCGGATCTCTGAATTTTTATTAAAAAATTAAATAAAAAATTCTTTTTATATAATTAATTTTTTATTAGAAACCAACAAACTTTTGTTAGAAACATTTTGTTGTCAATCCATTGGAAATATCTCAAAAACCGTGACGATTCAAAGAACACTTTGCATACAAGAGTAATGCGATAATTCACAATCGCTATAAATATTTTAATAGCCTATTTTGGAGATTAATTAGAGTTGAACGTTTACCTATGAAAATGTCGAAGTAATAATTTTCGAGTTATAAGCGGTCAGAGAGTTGGTCAGTGATTTGCACGCTCACACAGATTGAGATCTGCAATATTTCATTTGCATTTGTTTAATCTGAATTCGGTTTTATATGGTATAATCTGTAATCTCTTATCGAATTTAGCAAATGATATTGCAAATATTATAATATATATATTTATAATATATATATTATAATAATTATCGCACATGTATTTTATTTTATTAATTCCTTTTTTCTCTTTGTGTCTAAATATTTGCGTATTAAAATTTGAAAACTCTGTCTACAACTGATATAATCTGATAATTATAATACTATTAAAGTATTATACAGTGATTGTGGGACACTCTGTATTTTCGTATATTGTTTAAACATAAATTAATTGTCGAAAATCTTTTGCAAATCTATGTTTAGATATATAAATAAATGTATTTATATAAACTACATATGTCTGAAATTGGTATTTTATACCTCTACGCTGTCATTTCAAATATTCTTGAAACAAATACTTGTACGGTAGGAAAAAATGTTTGGTTTTATGAACCAAAATTTTACTGTAACAAAATAAAATACTTGATTAAAATATATCGAACAAAACTGTTTAGTTGGTATAAAATATTTTTGTAAAAAATATTTTTGTTATTTAAAAAAAAAACAGAAAAGTATTTTTTCCGCAGAGGCAATTAAATTTTTGTGTTATATAAAACAAAATATTTGGTTGTTAAAAAGTATCTCAACTAAACAGTTTTGCTGAAGATACTAAATTTTTCTAATACAAGTACGTATATCACGGTGGGTTTAAGGAAAGAATTGCGAAAAAAATGGGAACTTTATTCGTCATATTTATCTTTTGTTCATTCTTTTGGTACATTCGCAGTTACCACGATTGCGCGTAGCAGTATTCGATGGCTTGTGAGCCATATTCCGCGGTATGTTGCCGCATCGTCGTTCGATATGGACGGCGTGGCGGCGGCTGCACGACGATGACCACCAGCGCAAATCGAGTGGCTTTCTATCGCCGCTATCTTTACACCCACCACCGATATGGCTTCCCGTAACAGTAAAGTATCGATATCGCTAAAATAACCGGAACGTATGTACGGTCTTCGAGGCCGAAACTATGTACACGGCGCAGGATCCTGAAATTCGCTCAGAAACGTTCCGTCGTCATCGCCATACGATTCCGAACGATAGAGACTGTAGGAGTATAGTTGGCACCTTGCTTCGCGATTTTACGATCGCGGGATAATGTCTTTTGAACGACGCGTTCGATCGATAGTTTGCTGATTTTTAAAGATTTGCCGTATCCTTTCCCAAGCTTTGTAAATTCGATAGGTCTCGCAAAATGATATGTACTTAATGTAATAATAATGTGTGACAAGTTGCGCGCATCTTTATTTAGATAAAGTATGAAATGCGATTCCTTATTCAGATAAAAAAAGAATGAACTGAGAAAAGCTCTGTCACATGATAACTGAGAAAATATATATTTTTAGAAAAATCTTTTTTGTTTTGAAAAATTAATATTTTTAATTATCTAAATTTTATTTTTCTCTTTGTTTAATTGTAATTATAATTCGCGGATTCAGGGTACACGAACATTTTCTTCAATTATTATACATTATGAAAAGTTGTTCATAACAAATATTTTTTACAACCTTACATAATTTTAAGTTAATCCTATTCCTCAGATTTTGACTTCCAAAATGGACTCGCGAATACTGATGGTTAGGCAAGTTTTGGAACGAATGTCGGTTAAAGTTAAAGTTTCAAAAATTCTCCGGTAATCTAATTCTGTATTAATAAATCCTTTTTAAAGAAGAAAAATAATACAGCAATGTAATTAAATAGACAAAGTGCACGTTTGAGAAGTCACCTGCGGCGATATCATTCCGTAGAAAATATCGAGAGGTGGACAGATGATGGGCACGTGATCGCTTTGTGTACGCGTTATGAAATTGGGTCCGCAGGCGACGTGTGGCTCGCTCGCGGTTAGAGATGTCGAAATTTAATAGGATAGTGATACTTTTACTTTTTGGTTTTAAATACCGCAAGTATCGACATTTTCTATAACATACTCGATATTTCTCGTTCATAAACATATTAATACTCGTGATACATAATTGCTGAACAATCGAATTTAAACGAGGACAATCAATGCAATTCGGCGCATCTTTATTTAAAGCTTCGATATCACGTCGATCTTATCCTTTAGCTATTTTCTCATACGATTACAATCATCGTTTTTAAAAACACTCAATGTAGAAAGCAAAATATTGATACTGTTGGTGTTCTATTTCGCGCGATAATTAATTCAATCCAATAACGTCGATTTTATTCTCAATTTACCGTCGTTTTCGCGATTCTACGGAACGTGATCTTACGACGGAAACGACCTCCGTCGAATCGATAGTCCGTACTAATGCTCGTATGGTGAAACCTGGAGGGTTGAAGCGCGCCGAGCCGAATCAATTTTCGGATACCGAAAATCCGTAATAGCTCTTCGATGATTCCCGCGGAGAAGTTAAAGCGGGCTCTAGCTGAATTTGCGCAAGCGAAGAGACGAAACTCGTGACGTACGGCTATTAGGAACCTCTCTCGCTGACGAGACTATCCGGAGATAAATACCGAGCCTGTTTTCCTACGAGCATCGTATTAATAAACGCCGTCGGGTTGACGGGCGGAAAAAAATAACCTCGTCGCGATTAGCGATGCGACGCTTTTAGCGACTATACGTTGCATTAAACTTCGATTTCAAAGTATTTCGAGGATGCATCCTTTTTCTGCTTTACGTACCGCCCGGAAAGTTCTAATTGTAGTTGTTTGTCTTCTGCATTGTGCGACAAAATATACGGAGTATTTGGAAATGGTGCAGGGTGGAAGATTTAGAGGCGTATTCTTCTGAGTTTAGTGCATTTTTATTGAACGGCATTTGAAAACGCTCGAGATCTTATTTTATTTTTTATGCCGATTTTTGGAAAAGTAATATATTTACATTAATAATTTTTGGTAACGTGAGTTTATATTTTCTTGAAAAAGAGCAATAACAATTTTTTTTGTTTTGTTTGTATATTGCGATATGAATTATAGATTGCATCTCATAAATAATTTTTCTTACACCTTTAATATCAGAGAAGGCGAGGCACATTATTATGCATGAAAACTTCTCGCGATTTATATTATCGAATAGCGATCGTTTCAGTTCGCTGAATCATGGCGATCTTAAAGTCTGCCCTTTTCACGCTAACTAAGCTCCTATTTCCCTGGAAGCAGCAAATTCAATTTTCGCCATTCGATAATCATAAATACCAGACTCGAGCGGTTACATTATAAAACGGTGAACTCGTTCGATTCTATTGGATAATTATCGTGTAATACCTAGAAAGGATATCAAATTTAATCGACATCGATTTATGCAGTGGCACTTTATACCGCCGAAGTTCAATGCGAATAACCACGATATTAATCGTATTAAGATAAATTATAGTTTATCTTAATTATCGTATTAATTTTAATTTATGATGACAGAAAAGCAAATCCACGTAATACTTGTTAAATATTTTTATGAAAAACATGTTACTTATTCATGAAGGTACAGACAAAAAGTATAAATGGGACTTATTCGTTTGTGTTGTGTAAATATATTTCAAAACTACTACCAAAGTTAAATTTTATCTGGTTATTCTATTAAAACTTTTCATTTGTTTACATGTAATTTGATGGATACACGAGTATAAAACATCATGGAACAAGTCGGAATGGATTCCGATCGGAATTATTTCGTTTTCCCTAGAAAACACAATAGAAATCTAGGGAATAATTGAATAATTCCGATCGGAATTCATTTCGAATAATTTCATAATACGTATTCAGTAGTAATAATAACTATAATGCAATTCCAAACGAAAAGGCAATACTGTTTGAATTTTTTAAGCAATCGGAAACTAGTAATTCCAGTATTAATAACAAAAATCAATCTGTTGTACTGGTGAAGTTTTTCATTATACCATATTCGTATGTTTTCAATAAAAAAAAAAAAATTTCATGTATACAATCGAATCAACCGTGTCCAGTGCATTCGCATTTAACGACCAAATTTCTTTGTAATATTTAAGAAAGCTGTTTTTTCATTACACATAACTTGCTTTGTATTTTTTAAATAAAATATTTTTATGCTTCAAACTTGTGCACGCGAAGAATGAGAAAATAATATCAGTAAATTTGCATAAAATCACGAGGGATTACGAACTTTGCGCGACACACTGAATATCGTTAACTCTGCGGAACTGACGGTGGGTTCATTAGACTTACTCAATTATAAATCTCTTTATCAAACCATTCAATCTTCTTTATTTTACACGGGAAAATTTGGATTATTCTTATTAAAATATACTTAGTATTAATTCTTTTTATACGAATTTAGTTAGCATAAATTAAGTGGATTTCACAGACTCAATATCAGGAACTGTGTTACAGATTTTGGCGTCGACTTACAAATTCAACAGCTGAGGTTTTTATACTCCAGCGGAAAAAAATGTGAATTATTATAAAATATTGCTTTGTATTTTGTTTAACATATTTTCTATCTTTTTAATAACTATTCTTTTTGATTCTTTAAATTCCATTGAAAATCCGCAATAAAGAAGCGTTATATTAATTAAAATCTTTGTTTTTTTTAGAAATATTATTATAATATAAGCTACTTAACGTGCTTATTTTGTTTAATATTTGTTTGGTTTCTACTTACTCTTTTTTAGAAAATTGTAATTAAATTCATATCATTAATATTCTCAAATGCTAATATAAATTGGAAAATAATCAATAACATACAATATTAATGATAGTAATTTTAACTGGGGTGTAAAAATACCCTGGATGATCATTTATGTAGAAAAATCATGTGACCGCTCCCGAATTAATTAATATAAATTAAGTGGATTTTATATAGATCCAGTAAATGTGTTACAAATTTTCAGTTCAGATTCGGAGAGTTAATGTAGTCGAACTAATAAAATTCATACCTGAGGATAGGGCTCTTCTTGATACGGCGTCCTGCGATGACACTCGTCGTAGCATCTGGCGTCGTAGCCACTGGGCGGCCGTGGGTACGGATCTTGTGCCGCTACCGCAGCCGCGCAGCAATCCGGGATTTGCGCTTGGTAGGTCTCGTAGGGACACTTTTGATCAGGCTGGACCGCTTTTGGAGCTTGGTGAACGCGCTCCTGTGGCCCACCCCCGTAACCGGCACCGCCGCCACCACCTCCTACACCGCCACCTCCACCTCCTACACCGCCACCGCCGGCGTGATGCATCGTCGTCGTCCACTCTCGTGGACCTCCTCTCACCTGACCTCGCACCACACCACCACCACCCTCTCCCGATCACTGCATCCTAATGCTGCGTGGCGCGCGATACGTGATCGAATCCGCGGCCTCGGCGAGCCTTGTCTCTGTCGCGCGGCCCTCTTCGCACGAGTCCATCCTCACTACATCTAACTATACCTTGCGCTCTCTCCTTTTCTGTGCGAGCATCGGGTCCCCTCTAGCCCATCTCCTACCCGTACCTATGCAATTATTGCGTATGAGAAGTTCACGTGCGGGAGGTCCTCGCGTGTATTCGCGGGTGCATCAATTCATCAAGTGGGACTGTGTACCGCGAACATCGCCCGCATTCGCGCCCGACTCGCGCCTGCATCCCACTCGAATTAATGCACCGCATTACAACCCGGACTGATATAACTCTGGGCCATCTGTATTCTCTCTTAACTGCCGAAAGTAAACCACCGGCTCTCTTCTTTACCTACTTTGCGCGCGTATCCACGAGTCAAGGTGGAGGGAAGGGGACTTTTTTGCGTTATTTACTCGAGCTCTTTTAATCTTAGTCCCTTCGGGCGCTTTTTCAGCGTCGTCTCGTAGCGCAAGCTTTTAGATACTCGTACTCGCGGAACGGCGATGCTCGATCAACGTGCCAGACTTGATCCACTCATTGATCTTCTCTGACCCCTTGTCTGGCGAAGCGTACGGTGTGTTGCTGTGTAAACTAATGAGTTTGCAAGGAGTAGGATGAAGAATCGATCCTCTCCGTAATTTTGACACGCTAAGAATGCTAATGCGTAGCGCCGGTCATTTCATAAGCTGCTTTTGAGACACGTGACGATCTATTACGTCAACAGACACCGAATACGGTCAACGTAACGTTACAAATGCTTTGAAGCGTTTTTCGATTAATTAATTGTACAATTCTTTCTTCTAATTGGTCAATCAAATGCTTCAAAGCGTTTGCAATGAGATTTTGACCGCAGCTATCAACGGTGAGCATATTTCTTCATATATATACATGGATTCCTAATATTAACTTCATATGATCAGAGTGTTTACTGAAATCTTGTAAAAAGATTCCTCTTGGATTTTTCAGATATTTTTATTCAAAATTCCAGAGAAGTTTTTAATGCATCTTTAAAATGAATTGGAATGTAAGTCAATTATGTATTAAAAGTTATTAGAAAACAGGGATTCCATGAGACTATATTTATTACTTTCTACGATACCATATGGTACCATAAGACCTATAATAGAATAGTATAGGCAAGGTTTACTATATGTATACAAAATAGTGTCATTGAAATTCTCTATTGTGGTAAGCAGCTGCTACTGTCACGTCTACTGTCATCCTAATTTATTTTATAAAAACTCACGAGATATACTAGAATATATGCAGATTTGTACGTCATTCTTATTGCTAATCAATCAACATTTTGCATTATCAAGAAAAAATGATGTTTTCAGGAAAAGATAGAATTTTTTAATTTATATACAATTTAATATTTCAAAAATTTCCCTGAGTCTTCATTACATGAAAATTTCTAATTTTCAAGAAAAAGAGATGTCTCCTGGAAATTCCAAGCTTTTTCTAAGAAATAAACACTCTGGTTTTCTAATGTACTTATATTACTGGGACACGTCCCCATTACCTAAATGTAAAAATCAAGAATCAATAATAAATTTCTGATGGTATTTAAAGATAATTTAAAAGGATAATATAAAAAATATGCATTTATTATTTTACTAAAGATGATTCGAATTTATATGGCCTAACTGTCAAATTGAAACCAAATGCATTCTTATTTCTATATTTTGGATAACAGAGAGAACGACATCCTCATTTCAGTTTAAATTATTGCATATATGGGAAAAGCAGGAAGTACTAGCAATTCATGTACATATGATATCGAAGGGATATTTTCTGCGTTATACCTGATCCGCGATGAATTTCAAGAAGTTCATCTGGACTATTTCTATCGAAAATCCATCCGTCTTTTACGTGAAATGAATTTTGTCTCTTTGGAAACCACACGTACTTTCCTAATTTAAACTTACAGCGTTCGTGCGGTCTTCGTGTTGATACATCCTCGTTATAGATCTCGGATATATTGGTTATGCGCGGGACTAAGTTGGATGAAGTGTCTGTGCATGGACCGTAATTAGCGCCTCTTAATTTATCGTGTAAGGGCCATACAAGCGAGCCCGAGTGAAACTTTGATGCAACGATAGAGCAGCATATAAGCGAGATCGTGTAAAGACCTAACGTGTCTATCTGGAACACGTTGGCATGTCTTTGCCGCGGCTTTCGGATATGTTAATCGTAAAAGGCGCACCAGATCGATCGCCATATTTAGAACAACTATTCTGCTCCCGTTTCCTTCTATTCGAATAGGTACATGTAGCTTGATTAGCTTACGAAACAACGATGTATGATTTAAACTTGCATGATGTCTGAATGACGCAACATACAAAGAGGAAACACAGCCATACAAAATGCAATCCCTATTGCAATAGCTTGTATCCTACCAATAGCCTGTATTTTCTTTATTGCTGACATATAAAAATGTAAGTGATAAATAATAATATTATGTATTTAATAGTTAATAAAAAAAATATCTCTTTTTATATTGAATATAATAATTTACCAAGAAATACCCCCATATTTGCCAGTGTAAATATGAATGGATAAATACAACTCTCTGAAATCTCTAGGCATATTGTTGGACTTGGAAACTGAAAAAAAAAATATAACGCTTGTGTCAACCTCTGGTATAGAAACGAAATATTTAGTTTCCGTTCTGCTTGTTCACAAACTAAATATTTCATTTTTGTTTTCATGAACTGAAGTGAAAAAAAAACTTTTTAAAATAAATTTTAAATTTTTTTTAAATGTAATTTAATACAAAAAAATTTTGAAATTTAATATAAAAAAATTTTGTGCGATTTACAGCGAACGAATGCTCCTGCAATTAAATATCGATGGAATCTTGTGCTGCACGCGCGTTAAATACGTGATATTTTAAAATTAATTAAATAATATGATGTAGTATTTCATTTATCTGATTATAACAAAAATGACATTATTATTTATCTCTTATTATAAACACTGATTAAAAACTCGTAATTAAGATAATTATTCTATTTCCGTTTTTATTATCAAGATTTCAATTAATATCGTTATTATCTCAGTAATATATGATCAGTTTAATATATGATCTACCCATACGATGCCGATATGAAACTAATATATTGTTCACCATTATAGCTATAAATAGTAGATCGACTAGATATAGATACTAGCAACGTTATATCAGCAATCATTGCCTTTTATGATCTCGATTATAGAGACGCTTTGTAGGTTCCTATAATCCGAACTTAATCCGCATATAGTATCTATAAGATGACGTCAGTGCTGCATTTAACTCGCGAATCATTTCACTGAGATATCCATCCAAATCGATCTTAATTGATATTAATACGCGTGTAATTTTTTATTGCTTAACTGCATTATTTTTGCGCCCAGTATATGATTGTGATTTTTATTCATTTAATAAATTAACAGAGATATAATTTATTAAATTGTTTAATATTATTTAAAATTTAAAAAAGAGAGATAGAGAATTACATACAGTAGTTGACGCGTACAGTTGTATTTGAAAAACGAGTGTATCTAACATCCTGCTCTGTAAATATGCCAGAGAATAATTTGTAAATAATAACTACAAAAGATAAAGGTATCTTTGTAATTGTTTTCATAAGAATAAGAAAAGTTATTTAATTAGAGCTTTAATTATCCATTGTAAATTTTAAGCTGCGATTTTTCTGCGATTGATGTGAATAATTACAGATTTTATAAATGTGAAATCTATCTTTTTGATGTGTGATGTCGATCGACTTCAATATATTCTTGCCTTTTATAGTTCCTCATTGGTTTTAAATGTATGAACCAATCACATTCAAGAATCTTACAAGATGCAAAGTTGCTTTTTCTGTTGAATGTAGTTATATAGTCACGGGATCTCTTTTGTAGCGATTCAAGATGATCGGCAAGGCAAGTTTTCGCGACTGATTCTCAAAGTAATTTCATTATTATCCGCAACACCTCAGCTCTCACTTACTCGCGCTGAGAAGCCCGTTTCGGGCGTTCGTGTGTCGGAAATCAGAAATCTCTCTGCAAATACTTCGGAAGATATCAGCGGCGATTTTTACCTCCGTTGTATCGCAGACGGCATAACTTGTTTCGACCAACAAATGCGAACGTGCTCGGAACTACGAATCCGTTGGCTCTCTCGAGTGAATTAGACGCTGGGAAGATATCGAAGGAAAATTTTTCACGGTGCAAACGCGGATTTCAAAGAATTTAAAATACAGTTCTTCGGTATACACAGAACTTCCCCTCGAGCTTTATTCTTTTTTATTACTGAGGTAGAAATGAAAGGAACATAATTGCAAAGGTAGTTTGGAGCATTCTTAATTCTCAGTTCAACTACTCATTCTTAAAAATCGTTTTTTTATCCTTTAATTAACCATAGATATAATTTTGGAATATTTTTTTAAACCAGAGAAACATTGACTTTTCTCTCTGATATATCTATCCTTGGAAACAAAGAGCTTTTCTTAAACTAACAAAGTCTTTTAAGGGCAGTTAAGTAGAAAAATTTTTCTCCCATTTACATACTTTTTTGCCGAGTTTTAATTCCAGATTCGAGTATGTATGTGTAGAGTGTCTCTAAATTCTCGATTCAAAATACCTACTATAGCAAAAAAGTTCTCGAAAAATCAAATAAAAAAGTTATTTGTGAATTTATTTTAAGCAGTAATTTTTAAGATAATAACGATTTAATTACAGACTACATTTAGATAGTTACCTGTCCATGAGTTGTGCGTCCGGTAGTACCTATTGGACTGGCCAAAAGTTTTCTCGTTTTTTGTTAGCGAGTGACATTAAGTTACTTTAGGTGTAAACACTTTTTTTGTTTTAGCAAATGCATTCATAATCTAACAGTTTACATATCAATTTATAACAAAAAAGTATTGAGATCGACAGAGTTTGCTATATATTTGTTATAAAGGTGAAGATGGAAGATCAAAGACACATTTTTGCCATATTATGCTATATTATTATAAAGTAAAAATGCTGTGCAAATCCGAAAAAAGATATAAGCGGTGTACGGTGAAGATAGTGCAAATGGATCACATGTGCCAATTTTGTAAAGTTTTATTATGAGAATTTCTCTATTGAAGATAATCCATGTTCTGATAGACCAAGTAGAGTGGATGATAATCAAATCCACATTTTAATCGAAAATAATCCGCATCAAATCATTTGAGATAGAAGAGCTTAGAGTATTTAAATCGAGTCCTGAAAATCACATATACAAACAAAAAACGAGGAGATCTTTTGCCAATCCAATATTAATGAGCGCTGAAGTGCGCGCTCACTAATACTCTCACTTGACTATCTAAACATAGTCTGTAATTGATCATATTTAAACTCTTATATCTCAGAAATTATTGTTTAAATAAAAATTTACAAATGACTTTTACTTAATCATCTGAAAACTTCTTGTTAGTATTTTGAGTTGCGAATTTTAGGATACTCTATATATTAAAATATGCCTATGCCTGAATATTTAAAAGTTACAGCAAGTCCCATCTTTTCTAGGGAAAAATATGAATTATTCATATTGGAGACACTAGTATGTTATAGCAAGATAACTATGTTAGATTCCGTATTATTTTTCGCATAATTTACGAATAAAACAAATGATGCCATGATTGTAGAATTAGAACGAGCCTACAACCCCGGTACGCACACACACATTGACTCACACTCACGCAATTCAGCCATGAGCTTTCCCGGAAACCCGATTCGATCACGAATTCAGCACGCGCGCGCGTAGCGTTCGCGCTCGTCCCGCCAGTGGATTCAGTTCCTTTTTGTTTTACTTCACCTCTCATCTCTGACCGCTTCCCATAACGCATTCTCGGGGTGACGGCGATGCTTTCGACGTATGTATTCTTATCCTATATTTCCGTCGTCCGTGAGTTCCACGGCGGACGATAGCGGAGCACCATTCATGAAAACCAAGGGCCTCCTCGATGATCAGCGGAACGGCAGCTGGGAAGGACGGTAGGGCGAAATAGGGCGAGATGATACGGAAAGCTCGTTGACTGCGACTTCCCGCGCGCGCACTGTTTTATTCATCGTCCGTAGTCATGGCAATACTACCTGACCGATTCATGGATTCACGGTCGATTCCACAAACACTCGATTGACCGACCGGAATCCTATTTTTATTTTGCTATTCTGAAATTTGTGTATCCGGAAGTAGTCGCGTCTCGTCAATTAGTGCTCATCTATCCAGATAACATGCATGTTAAAGGATATCTTTTAGACGTCTTTTAGATATACATGCCTGAAAGGTATTTAAAAGATGTCATAAAGAAAAGTCTTTTAGACGAAGTCTGAAAGAATTCTTCTTCTAAGTATCGCTTTCTTACTTCAAAAGTGGCACAACTTAAAAAAAATTAAGTTTCATGCCTCGGTGATCGAATTGAGAAGACGACCGTATGAAATTCGGAAAATCCGGGTTCGAATCCCGGCTGAGTAATGTTTTTTGCAATAAATTATTTACGGTATTTAATTCCTTCAGACCTGATTTTATTGAAACCGTGTTAAATTTTTGTAAAATTCAATTCGGAGGCACTTTAATAAGTAATTCATGCTAAATAACTAATTCTATTCAAAATTTTGATTATTTTCCAACAAAAGTATATGTACATCCAATCTCGAATGATGTCGATAGAATGAAATAATTTCAATAGATAATGTCTTCAAATTTGATGTACATACATTATAATGTACACGGCGTCTGAAGGGATCAAGATGCTTATTAACATCAAATTATTAACTCCCAAGATGCTTATTTGCATCAATAGTATTTAATTGCTTGTCAATTTGATTTATATTACTACTCTAACTTCGATTTAGTTGGGTTTCAAGACCGACAAATAATCGGCGCACAGTTTACTTGAATGAACTGGAAATTGTATAAAGTCACAAGAAATATCAGAAAGAATTACTTTGACCGAATATGGCATTTTTCACTCATGTGTGTTTAAAATTAAGTTTCCTAAAAATATGAGAGAAAATCATGCTTTAACTTTACAGAAAATTAGTGATTAATCAAATAATGTCGGCCAAAAGAATATATTCTCAACATAATCATATGTTATTTGGAGAGCTTATTATTTGCTGAGCATGTATTTGAAATCTCGCGCCACGGCTTAGCGCCGAGACACTACCGTGTCTCCAGATATTTTTATTTAAAAAACACTATTGGTAAGACAATTATATTTTGTATTTTGTGTTTATTAGGAGTACATGAAAATATTTTTTTTTGTGTTTTATGGGAGCATATAAAAGTATTTTGTATTTCAGTATTAATAACAAAAGATTGAAAGTATTTTGTATTTTGTATTTCAAATATTAACATTAACAATCAATCTTATTATTGAATTACAAAATACAAAAAGTTTTCGATCTTTCGATTTTAAATACGAAATACGTAATACTTCTATGTGATCCGCTGAAATAAAAAATACAAAATACGCTTGTACTGCAAATAGTGTGTTTTAAATAAAAGTATTTTAAATACATGCCCATTCCTGGTTATTTGTGTCATTTTTGTTTCGCAATCCTTAAAAAAATCACTCTTTTTGAGTTAATTTTACCGATTTTTCTTTAAAATCACCCTTTTGAATTGTGAATTTTTATGAAGTTATTCACTTTTAATGATTAAGGGTAATGTAAGTTTATCCAACTTTTTAATGGCAATAGCTCGTTTCTTTTAGTTGTGTCACTCTTTTGGGCCTTTTAGGAAGTAAGGGGACGATATATACGAAATTTTTCTATAGATTTTCCCATGTCTCTTTTTCATTTTATTAGTATATTACTGAATAACTTACGGTCGACTTCCTTGTAACAAAAATATTGAGGTTGAAGTGATTGATTATCAGAAAGTTTCAACGAATTAAGCTTCCGGATTACAAGTAGGTAAATTATGTTTTGCTTGTCCGATAACTTTTAGAACTTGACAGAATTTCAAATTCAGTTATCAATATTTAACGTTGGAATTTCAAGTGTTATGAAGAAGTATAACATCTGATAAAATTCTCGTTGGGAAAAAAATCAAATTAGATGAAGAAAAACTTCAAATTAGACGAAGAATCCGAAAGTTGAAGCGAAAGAGTGTTCCGAAACATTTTGTATATTTACAAGAATCTTAAGAATCACCGAGATTGTCGATAGAAGAGCTCGTTAGTAATAAAACGACTCTGAGCGCGCAAACTTGGAAAAGTTTCAATAGACCGTCGAAATCTTCTCGGGCAGCTTGAAGCTCGATCGGAATGTATTTGCCGACGTTTTAATATTCCATGACGAAACGTGACTACGTAGGGACGTTTCGTACATCTACTTACGGATTTTTATGCGCTTTTCGTGCCGCGGTACGTCACAAGGGTCATACATTGCGCTTTACAACTGGAGTTTAATAAAATATCTTAGACGACCTAGCGCATTCAACCGCAGCGCTCGAACGCTTCCCGCCGATATTGTAAAACTTTTAGGGTTGAGCTTCTTTACGTGGCTTGCATTACGACCGATATACGTGCGCACGATTTTTGAAGAATTGTGAAGCATTAATGGAATCTACAATAACAGCTTGATTCGAAAAATGTCTCACGAAGAATAAATTAACAGTTTTTTTTTAAAGTAAATTATATAATATTTGCAAAAAAAAATATTTCTTATAAACAAATTAAATAATATAATAATACACTGAGAGAATTCCATTTAATTGAATCAACTAATCTCTTATTTAGATATAGATAAACAAATATTCCTTGGTTGATGCAATAAAATAAATTAGTTCAAATAAAAAATTTGGTTATTATAATATTTTACTTGTATTATCAGAAACAAATAAAAGGTTTTTTTAACTAAAATTCTTGCACGGTTCATTTTTCTTCTTTTTCTCTCCATGTTGGAGAGAAACAGGCCTAAAATGTTACAAAAACTAAACTTTTTGCATCTAACTAAATTATTTTATTGCATCAACCAAGGATTTGTTTGTCCATATCCAAAAAAAAGAGATTAGTTCACTCAATCAAATGGGATTCTCAGTGTATGATTAGGAAATAATTACACGCGAAATCTGTAATACTTATGTTTAATCGTGGTAAATTCCAGCAAAAAAATGCTATAATGCGTAGATCAAATTTTCATAGCTCTTGCCGTTACAAATTTTTGAAAACTTTGGAGCGATGGTATAAGATTTGTTTGATGCAATAGCTTAAAATGACCGTACTCTTCACTTTTAATCGCCCATATATTTTAATAAAAATCGTACAAGAGACGTGCAATCGGTCTTTGTGAACCAGCGTAAACCTGTTGCACGGATTGATGTGTTCTCACTTACGGCGAATAGAAAAATATCTCGCTACAAAACTGTTACACCCTCGCGTGAATTTTGTCGAGGTGGACGATACAACTAGGGACGACGCAGACGTCGCGACTCGGCCGAGGTAATTTCATCATCGTAGCGATGAAATTGCCGTTAGATCGGGCAGATAATTTTCTCTCTTCTCCAGTGGATCCGAGGGTAGTCCTTCGGAGCGAGAGGAGTCTTCATCATTTAAGGACGAACCGAGCGCCCGGCTCGCCGTCGGACGCGATCATCAATCTTCGCGAGGCAAGGGTAACACGTTCATCTCCCAATTACGAGGCCTCTTCCTTCCGGCAAGGAAGATTTGCATCTCGGAGGTAGGTGCATCTTTTGGCCGGAATCGACTCCCGACGATTTTATAAAGATATTCAGTTTATATCTTCATGAGAGAACCATTTCCGTTTCGGAATGAATGACGCTCGTGATATTTTACTTCATTTTACTTCATTCATTTACTTGAATATTCATGCGCGAGGTACTTATTTATATAATAAAATGCTATAAATCAAACTGAATCTCTGAATGTTAAATGCAAGAAAAGCAGAAAGTTATTAAGGAGAAATATGAAAGAGTTATTTTTATCGAAAATTTAAACGTGGATTGTAAGCGTGCACTAATTGTTAAATGGTTTCTATTATAAATAATAGATTCGCAATCTCTTACGACTGCATGCGAGACACAGTCATATCCGGAAATCTATTCTGAAGGAATGACAATGGTCGCGGAGGAAAGTCAGAAGTCTTCCTTTCACAAACTACAAGTGATGTTTTCACAAATGGAATGGTCCTCGGGAAAACTGTATATTACCGGGTACTCTTTTTAACTCGTTGAAACGCAAGAATCAGTTAGGACAACATAACATAGTGAAAGAGAAAGAGGTCAACTATTATTAAACGTTGTAAGACGTACAACGATGTAAGATTGCGTGGGAGAGAGAGAATTCCTTTAAAATCCATCCTTTCCTTTTAGAGCTCGATCGATAGAATAAAATTTACAGCTCGTTGATTTAAAATCTATGTGAGTATATCAGCACTTTGGCTCACGCATACATCTTACCTCTATACTCACACCGATCGATATAATTTTCTCGTTTCTTTTTAAATCATTTGTATCTTCTCTCTCGTTATATTCGTGCACTTATAGAAAAGATTTCCGGATATTATTACTCTTCGATGTATTATAAAATAAGATCGATACAGGGACAATCATATTGTTAAAAAGGAAATGGTTTATTCCTAAATGAAAAATTCTTAGATCTAGAATAAAATAATTAGCACACGTCAGTTTTATCCCAAATATTATAGCGCCAAATGTTATTGTATCATTATAACATCGTGTATAACAGATCTATTTTAAACGTAAAAATATATAAATTTCAATTGATATATGCTACTGTTGTCTCAAGACAATTAATAAGTTAATCTTATTTAATTCGAAGGAGGAGGATAGGCACATTATCGATCTAATTATAATATGTTTTATTTTTATACTTAAGGCTGCGAAGAATAACGTACATCAAGAACATTTTTTGTCTCGTTATCGGAAATCCTTTATCGGAAATCCCAAGAGGATGTATGGTGTCACTGGTCGAAGGATTTCCTTATGATATGTCTTTGCAATCTCGAAACCTAGACGCGTCCCAATCGTAAACGCATACGTACAATACGCACGTGCACGCGAGAGATGTACCGTCGTGCCATTACGTCGATAATGACATGCGGCGACATGTTACGCTCCGATTATAGATCGGGGCTACTCGAAATCCGTGTCGGAGCCTGCAAATTTGCGATATAGGATGTGCGATACGTAATCACTGGGAAATTGCCGAAATTAATTTTCAGTTGTCAAAGCTCCGCTGAAGGGAAATTTCCATAAAATTCAATGTTAAATGCTTGTTCGCAAACGAGCTATTTGTTTTAAAAGCTGTATAATTTGCATTTATAAAAAATCGCTTTTGCATTTAAAAATTAAAAGAAATTTAATATCTCTCGGCGTAAATTATCAGAACAAAATTATTAAAGAGAATTATTGCGTAAACATTTATGCGTTAACTTCCGGTTTATGCAGCAATAACAGAATAATAGATATGTACACTGGATGTGTTAGAGATTATATACCGAGAAATTAAATGAGAAAGTAAATGATTTTCAAATAATATTAAAAATATAATAAAAATATTTAAAATAAAAAAAAAACTGAAATTAATATGTCTGTGCATAATGCGGCAGAATTTTCCAGTGATCTATTTCCCCGTGTAAATCGAATGAATCTGCAATGATATCTTATTTGAGAGAGGATCCTATATATTACATACGATATAGCGTATATCATATATCTCGCTTACTCGAGATGTAAATATGTAATGCAGCAAATATGATCTGACAAGCCATGTAGAACTTTTTTGCCGTCGACTTGTCGCGGGAAAATATCGATACTGTAATTTACATATCTGAAATTACCCGCGGCGTACTATATCATACTTATCGATGCAAATCGAAAAGCCGTGCTCGCGTGAAGCCGTATGTAGCACAATTGAAATTTGCGATGATTCACGATCGTCGGTTCGGACATATGCTGCTTCGGGCGCGCATAGAGCATGTTAATTTAAATGTTAAGCGCAGATAATCTTGTTGTGTTGCAACGATCGCATGGTATCGTTCTCGCCACAAATTGTAAGATTGTAAGCTCGTCTCCCGGCGTTTTGTAAGTCGTGTGTGTTATCCCCGTTTGTTGGACGCACGCTAGGGCTGTCAGTTACACTTTTTTCCGTTAAGAAAAGACTCGCGTTCCTGACAGGACAATCAGTCAAGATCGAGCGTGGCAAGACGTTCATCCATCGCCAATTACTAAGTTTCGAGAAAAAGTAATAATTTACCTCTTTTTTTCTTCATGCTGAAAAAATACTAAATTTCAATAAATATCTGTTTGAATAGTATTAAATATTTACTAAATTTAAACATATATTTATTTAATACAAAAGCCATTAATTTTATTTAACTGTCATTTTTTATTAAATAAATATTTATTTACTATAAGTAAATATTCACTTAGTACCATTCAAAAAAATATGTATTAAGATTTAGTAAACTTTTTCCAGTATACTTCAGCGTTTCTCTAGTGTATTTTGAATTTAATTTTGATCAGGGAATGTTTATGATTAAATTCAAAGTATATTTTCATTTATTGTATCTCACTTTTTTCAATGTAATGTTCTCTGGAGCTAATGGTGGGTCTATTTCCTTTTATGCAGTGATTGTTTTGATAACAAAGATTCTGATGAGTAAAGATAATTCAGCTTTTGTTGTGAAATAATGCTAAAGTAAAAAATATATAATTATTATATTTGAATTTACTATTAGTTCTTAATTATTATATCTATTATTGCAGCAAGTGCCATTTCACACAAAAATGTTAAACTATTCAATTTTCTTTATGTTACATCTGTTAATGTCGATTATTCTTATTAAAATAAACTTAGTTATAGTCATTCGTTTCTTTTTGTATGAGCTATGTCATTTTAAAAAAATTTAATTCTTTGAAATTAATTAGTGCCTTTTAATCAATTAAATAGATCTCACAAACCCAATGTCAGTAACTGTGTTACAGATTTGACGTCAGCTTTGAAAGAGAGAGAGAGAGAGAGAGAGAGAGAGAGAGAGAGAGAGAGAGTCAATTCTCTCAAGTAAATTTTATCGGATAAAAGAAAAAGAAGGCTGTAGAGGGCTGTAATAATATCCTGTGATCTTGAGATCGCAACGCATCGAAACTTGAATGCGAAACTTAAGTCTAGGCTTTTCGCGAAGCTCGATTGTAATACCGTCGCGATCGTAGATCCTATGAGTTCTCCACAGAGAACTATGCCGATAAGTTTGATTAATTACGGCCAGGCGCGCGCGGCAGGATTATCTATTTCCAAGAGAAATGCGAAAACGCGTCGGATACTTCCAATAATTCGCCGTCTTCGCAACGCGAACGAGATTGGGAAGTCCTTTGTCTGCCGTTCGTTCGCGTCTATCGACCAACCATCTATCGCTCGGTCTTCTAATTTTGTTTCCATATTTTTTTACACAAGCTATCGTATCATAGGCGAATGTATGGCGGAAGCTTCATCGATCTTAGTTACGAAAGTTCAAACATAAGAAGATCCGAACGCGCTATCCGTTAATTACACGTTTCTCGAATGGCGTGAAAGAGGGTTTTATAGCAGGTAAAACGTTAATTTCTACCAAGTCGAAGTGCATGAACTCACCTATATTGCACTAATGACCTTTCCGTTGGAATCAGCAGATACGAGAGAGCGATATTCTTATCATGATGATTTTACGTTATCTTAATCTACCAACTGTCTCGAAAATCGTGTATCTTTTTGTCTATTTCTTTCGTAGAATTACTCGACAAGATCACAACTTCCATTTATTCTGTAAAAGTTATTATGTAAAAGTTTAAATTACAAAAAAGTTTATGTTTATTTAAATGTCCTCTTTTTAAGGATCTTGTCGAGGGGGTAACCACTAGCTGAAATATTGTCCTACAGATTACATGATTTCATCTGATTACAAATAATTTTTTTCACTACATATATGAAGTAATTTGGTAAAATATACGATTTTATTTAATATTATACAATGATTTCTCGTGGTTGCATATGTAATTATTGGATTATATATTTATATATATATATATATATAGAGAGAGAGATAGAGAGAGAGATTTCATATGAATTTTATAATGATTTCGAGGACTGTCCTGCGATTACATTAAATAGTTACCCCCTCGGATCTTGTTACATTTTTTATACTCATAGAACTTTCGATCATTATATTGCAGATTTATACAAGCTTTATTTTTTTGTTTATTTTTTGTTTTAACAAACTCGTTGATAACTCTTCGATTCGTTTTGAACATGGTAGTTGAGTACGTTTGCAATAACTCGTCACTTGATCTCAACGCGAGTACGCTGCGAGAAGTGATGGTCCATTTTTTTATTTTTTTCCCCTCCCCTCGCATTAAAAGCTCAGCTTTGATATCCTGCGAGAGCTCGAATCTATATCCACGTTTTCACGACGCCGCTATATCGTGTCGACGGAACGAAGTCGCGAAGATACACTGGTGACGGTGCAGGGTCCTTTTGCGAGATCGTTACGAGATCTTTACGAGTTCCTTACAAGTTCGTTGCAAAGAGGCAGAAAGAGAGGAAACGAGGAAGAGAGAGGGAGAACCGTCTGTGCGGATGTAGATGCGAATCCTGTTTATCGAGTTCGCGTTTCTCGCAGCGTTGCTTGCTTCCGCCGTTTTAGGACGGACACGAGCGTCAAATAACAGCGCGAAATAGCATTCTTTATCGTATATACTAACTTCCAAGAGAACGTCTGTATCCTATTCTATCGCTTCTTTCTCTTTTTTTTTATTGCTTTTATTCTTTTTTTTTCGCAACATGCGGTTTTCGCAATGCACAAAGATACAGCATACAACAAAAGTATTCATATTGTAGATTCGACGGCATTCCGTTTTTAGAGGAAGCTCCGTTATTCAGTCTATTCCTAAATCCTTCAGCGTTTACATTGTATGTGTTGTAAAAACCAGAAGAATGAAATTGTTGCTCTTAAATGCTTTTTCAGCTTTGTATCAAAAGGCTTTGTATTTGAGACGTTGCTGAAATCGAATACGATTTCAAAGAGATTCTGAAATTCAAAGCGCAGATATCGAAATGCGAGGAAGCAGTCGGGTGTATTGTATAAGAAGTAGCTACGAAAGTTTATATCTGACAGAAAAAGAATTAAAAGAGATTTTTTTTATGTTTAATAAATGTTTTGTTAGAAAAACATGGAATTTTCGGAGAATTTCTTAACCTCAAAAATCAGGGATTTCGTACAATTTTTTATTGGTGAAATTTCCTTTATTTCAGGAAAAATTTTGGAATTTTACTTCTTAAATTTAAATTTTTCCTTTTGTTGAAAATATTGTTTCTTTAATTATTTTTTAAAAAATAGATATAGTCTCTCTGTTCTTTCTGTTAATTTACAATACACACACACTTATATAATTTGTTTGCATTACATATACTGCAATTTATTTCATAAAGTCGCATTAAAAATTCTCTAATCTTATCTGAAATTTTGAATAAAAATATCTGGAAAATTTGGAAATATATTTTTAAGGAATGTTTTCACAAAATTGTACACCTTGAATAAACACCTTGAGTAAACTCCATTCGCATTTTTATATATATATATATATATATATAATCAAATAGATATCTATTCCCGGATCGTGAATATCAGGTTTATCCAAATAAAATTAAATGTCTACCAGGACAAAATAAGACTCTATTGATCGGCAATGAGCTTTTTCTTCTACTAAAAGGAGGATTCGCATAATATTCCTGCTTTCTCTGTGCAAGCGAAACGCAAAACTCTAGCGCGCTTGCGACTTCAGAGCGGCCACGTGACTCGCAGCTCGATCCGCTCGAGTAAGAAACTCGAGGATATTTCGCGGGAATTCCCGGGAATCCCGCCGATAACTCTCTCCGTATCTGCGCTGACTCGGCCATTTCTCCGCTTCCGCGAATACGACATCCGCGAGAAGTCCGATAAAATGGAAAGCAGGAAAAAGAGAGAAAGAGAAATAGAAAGAGAGGGCGTTTATTTAGCGCTCCGCGCGATGTGGTTCCCTTGGCTCCTTGAAAACGGAGAATATAAGACATGTTTGTGTAAAACAATATTTCCGGCGGAGTATATATAGTATTCTCGAACCTTGTATATGTAAATAATGTAGCATGTCTGCGGCCAAAAGGAAGTATCGACTTCGCAATTTACTGTTACGAAAAATTCTTTCTATTTTTATCTCTTTTAGACAACTTTATCTATATTGATATTTATACTAGAAAAAGAATCTAATTGCATTAATTGGAATTCTGGTGGAAAATGGATACATCAGAATTTCTGTTTGAATCTTAGAATTCTAGTTGAGATAATCAGAAGTCTGATTGATAATATCAGAATCTTTAGGTTTGTTCATTTTCAATCGCAGTAATTTTTCAGTGTACACTGGCCGACAGAAATGCTTTTACACATTCAAGATGGATGCATTTCGGAACACAGTCGAAACGCATACAAGCTGTACGCGTTTCTTCTTCTTCTTCTTCGACTTTGGATTTTGATCTCTTCAGATGAGGTCCAGTACCATGCTTTGAAATAGCTTTTTGAGGAGAGGCTCTCACAGGGTCAAGGGCCTCTCAGCGCAGTCAAGGTTGTATACGTTTCGACTGTATTCCGAAACGCATCCATCTTGAATGTGTAAAGGCATTTGTGTCGGCGAGTGTACCTACATATATCATAAACTTAATCCACTCTTACTCTGAATTTATCATTCATATTTTTGTTGTTGTATCTAAAATAAATAGATAACGAAGCTTGTATTGTATAAATTCTGTTTGAACCTCGCCGAAGTCATTATATGACAAATAGAACGGAACTGCTGAGACGTGCATCGTCGTTTTCGAAGATCGAATTCGACCTCGCGACGAAGGCTCGCGCACATCACATGAATAATAAGTTCCGGCGCTTCCCAATCACAGATACGTATTAAAGCAGATCATCAGTCCCGATGTAGTCGGATATTTTTAAACGTACGTCGTTAGATTACCGGATCACTAAACGAGTAGCAGAATAAGCGCACCATCGATCTGGTATACCATTGCGGTACAGTTTAATTTTTGAAAAAGCAATCGGGGGTAAAACGTGAGTATATTTAGTTCGGTTCCAGCGTTGTTGTACGTGAAATGTTGGTTTTCTACCGATGATCTTTTAATTTTGATGATATTGAATACAGTCAGCTGAAACAATTCCATTCAAATACCTAACATTTTTTCATAATCTCGTCTCGATGATGCTTGGGAATTTTAGAATCGAAAATGATTTTCTGCACAATCAGCATTGAAATTTTTAAATGACAATGTAACTGTAATTTGAAAACTCACTTGCAGAAATAAGATCCAGTTTTCTAAATAAATATACCAGTTCAACACGATATATGTAATAACGAATCGCTAAAGAGATATTTGTCTCGTGAATTGTTTTGTAAGAATTTCGAGTTTATAGAGATCCGATTAATTTTCTATGTGTCTGGTAAAAATAAATCAAATAATCCAATTGTTTATTTTATACATAAACATAGATACTAATTCGAATATATAATGACGAATAGCAAAGAGATATTTGTTTCGTGAATTGTACGAGAACTTTGAGTTTGGAGTACGGATTCATTTCGGATGCGCTAGTCTAGTAAGAATAAATCAAATAATCCGACTTTTGCGATACATTCGTAAGCAAATTCGAGATTGTTTGAAACCGTTGTCTTGGAAAGTTTCGTGCGAATACATTTAACAGAACGATCGAGCCGTGAAGACCTATCGAGCGGAGCGATAAATCGCCGAGGAGACATGGAAGATCAGGAGAGAACGCCGAAGTAAAGCAAGATGAATGCCAGAAGAAAGAGAGAGACAAGAAGGAAAGAAAAGATCAACGACGAAGAAGAGGTCACACTTGAATTCGGCGAGCGGAAGAACGATGGCACGAATCGATATTCGCCGAGTGGCGACTTCATCGCAGAATATGAGGAATTTGTGACAATAACGTACTGAGCAAGTTTATCCTGTATATTTATCTTTAGAATTGCCTATCTCGATATTTATACATTCTAATAAAGAATGGTAACATTTTTAGATTTTCAGTACTCGATCATTTGAGTAAAGATTAAGAATATATTGAAATTAGTTACGTATCTCATATTCATAATTTTCACAAGTTCATTTTTCGGTCTTGGTTTTAAGTACAAAGCATCCCCACAAATTGACGTTCTATATTTAATAAAAAATAAATTAAAAACAGTTTTATTGAAAAATAATATTTATTTTTATATTAATTTTAATATTTTAATAGCCCTTTTTTCGATTTTATTACCGTTTTTTTTTTCAAGAAAATGCAATGAATTGAGAAAAACAGATTTCTTACATTATAAAATACGCCAAGTTACACTATTTATAGTTTTTTTTAAATTTCATTATACAACATGTGGCTGTAATGTAATGTTTCATATTTATGGTCAAGGCTGTGTAATGAAAATTTAAGAAATTACAATTAAATATACTAACTTGGATTAATCATATTTTATATAAGAGAGAAAAAAAAATACCGTTTTCTTTTTCTTGAATATACAATATTTCGGAAACGCGTAAGACACATTTATACTTGTACACACGTGTGCGATCGCTTCTTGTCGTAACAGTTTGACAGCGTTTAATCGTTAATTAGATGTCGTTAAGTTTTATTAGTAATTGGATAAGTTTGCGACGGCGAAGACTTGGAACACAATGCGTGCGATGCCTGCGAAGGTGCAGTTGCCGTTGTGTGCGCGTGAACTTCGCGTTCGCGAGACGGTGAACTCGACAATGCGACGATTCACTGCTCTCAGGATGAACGTATTTACTTTCGAACGTTTTCCTATTCCGCCTTTCAGTACACCTGGCAACAGTCTATTACGCGATATCGACAGACGTTGAAGCTGCATGACTGTTTCTGCGAGACAGACAGAAAATCTCACCAAGAATTTTTGGAACAATTTCTCGCTTACTTTTTACGTCGTCGCAAACCTGTGGACTTTCATATTTTTTTGCTTTTTTACGAAGATTATTCTTTAACTTCATAAAACGCTTTTTTTGCGATTAAAATCTAGAATGTGAGAAATTCAAAATTTTTATTTAACATTAACTATTGCAAAAATTAATTAATCTACGAAATCTGATATTTAGTTGATGTTGAAATTGTATGATATACTCAAATTTAAATACATTCAAATTTAAATCTTACGTAATAAAAGTTTGTATTTTTTTTTTACTTTAGCATTTCCTCTGGATTTTCTTGCGCTCCTAATTTCACGATACTATTACGTGAATATTCATCCGAAGGAATTCACGCTTGTCGTGCAAATTCCACTTGGTTTTCCGCAAGTCGCACAAGAGAGAGCTCGCGACGTACGCGGATTTTCTCGCGATTTCCACGTGCTAACGAGCTCTGAGTTTCTTGCGTGAAATATATCGCCGTACTCGCGCTTAAGCGGCTTGCGGTAAGGTCTGTAGGCCATTTCCTCAAGAGCTCGAAGTTTCCACCCGATTCCTCCGTCTTGTCCACGGCACTGCAACGTTTTTCTCTCTCGCGGCTCTTCTTTCCTCAACCGAAGTTCTCAAGAGACGAAGCGTGAGAGAATCGCGTGCTCGCTACATGATAAGCTCCATTGGAAAATCGCTATTAATCCTCGTATCTCTATACCAAGCAATATGATATTTGAAACACAAATAAAACAAATCCACAGTTTATAGAATTTACTTTAAATGTGGTTTGATATTTCATAAATTTCATGAAATAAAGAGTCTCATAGAAGAGAGGAAATCTGTTTGGCAAAATCAATCGATTGGATTTTAATGTTTCATATATGGATATATTCGTGAATCAAATTTGTTATAGTCTTTATCATTGAGGCTCTCTTATTTCTTTGTTCTCTTCATGTGCTAATAGTGATAGCCACGAAAAATCTGAAACTCTGTGCAGCATCTGGCGATATTTTAGTGGGTCGAGGTAACTTCAAAGCCTGCGGTTCGCAAACTGCCCCAACTTTAGCCCCAACTTCGGTAGAGACAGGATCCCTTTGCACACGCTGTTCAATAATCGCGTAATTAGATAATACTGTCTATAATCGGTATCTATTTAGCGCTTGCCACTTTAAAGCACGCTTAATGTATCGCTGAAGTAGATTAAATCATTCGCGAGGAAAAAACTGCATCGCAAACTGCGTTCTATTGTTCTATTGTATTATCTCTTTTATCGGGATAAGTGAAACAAAAATTTAAAAATATTCTTTTTTTTTTATCACATTAAATTCTCATTTAATTATACATCGTAAATTAATATACTCAAAATTGAATTTAAAAGCATAGTTTATGATACTAAAGTAAAATTACTAATGGAAAGTATTTTATGCATTTACTACGCCACTTTTACTTTGCAAATGTTTATGGTAATTTATCGTAAGACACTTTATATCTTCACCAACGTTAAAATTAATTTGTTTAAAAGCATGCAGTTGCGATTTTATTCAACGGAAGGCAACATGTGATCTTTACTTAAAAGTAAAGTATCGTATTCGCTATAAGTAACGATGACAAGTTTGAAAATAATTACATCTTGAGTAACTCGTAAGATCAAAGTGATCTCAATTTTAATGTCGCAGGATGTACCGTAGATAGAGATTATGGAATAGTGTTTTATACGAGGTTTTATACATACATAGTAGTATCGAGTTAAATAAAGTTTCGTAATTGCGTTTTATGAAACGGGAAATCGATAGTGCATTTGAGCGCAAATTCGAATCATATTTTATGCGCCAAGTATAAGACGTGTGTTAACTATAAACGTCACGTCTTGTTACACATGCTGCGAAAACTTTGTTTTCCTGCATGATTAATGTAAGTCTGAGAATGAAGCAAATGTTCGAGGAGTTAAGATAGTCCGAACAAAGAATTCGTCGTGAAATCAATAATAATTAACAAAATATACATTAAAATTCTGTGATGGTTTTGCGAAACGAACGTTTCTTTACAAAAATTCAATGAAAGGCTTCCATTATGACTATAATTTTTCAATCTTCAGTATCCTTTGTTTAGTCTAATCTCTGATGTATAACGTGATATATCTGGATAGAACTCTTGGCTCGTGATGAAAAGCCGTCCCGAACATTTTCATCATCCCGGAAAATCGATCTCGGTGAAACGATGCGAACGGTATTATCGGCCACAAGAAGGAATTAAGTACATTATAGACGGCGTATCTTTCTCTTTCTTTCTTATACACGTCATCTTAAATTGCACATTTTCTCTGGACCAAAAACGGTAACGACTAAACTAGGAGGAAAGTTTTTAATATCGTGGCATCGACAATTTCTAAAATAAACAGCTAAGAATTAAAGGGACGACGTATTATCTTCCTCAAGAGCGCGTATGTAGATTACAAAAAAGAAACTGTCCTTCAGTCAATTTTCAGTAAACTTTCTCTGAAAGTAATTTTAATTTATGGCTCAGTCACCAAGTCATATAAAGTAGAAAATTAAAAAGTTGTGAATAGAAGGGAGAGGAGATAGAAAGGCGCTTCTTCGATTAAAATTTTTTGCTTATACTGTTTGGTTCAAAAACGTGGAGAAAGATTCGGATGAGTTTCGTGAATTTCTAATCGAATTGCTGTGAGTTATATGTTCTCCAGATAAGTTTTGTGGTTTTTTTTTTTTTTTTTTTTTTCGAAAAGTGCTGCTTTAAGGAATCTAGAACGTTTAAATTTCCACATGTGTGTGTGTTAATATACATATAGATTCTATATGAAATATCTATCACAGGTATACGTTTAGAGTGTCCCATGTTTTTTAATCCCGCTATCGATACGTATGTAAATTTTACGTACAAGTGAACGAGGTCATTGAACTAAACTATGCCTTCAGTGGTCATCAGTAGGTTCAATCTGTCATGTTAAAAGCTAGGACAAGCGGGGGCTGGGCAAGCTTTTAAAAATTCTATGCTATATATGTATATATACTGTATATATCTCTTTATATTATTTTCTGACTATATACTCTGTATTACTTTCAAGGTTAAATTTGGCAGTATGCTTCTTTTTTTTCCTTTTAAGTTAAGTTAGATTATTAACAGTTAAATTATTTGTGTTTATAAAGGTCTACATTATAAGTATTTTGTTATGAAAAGTGTGAAATGTATAGAAGTTTTGTCTTACATTAATCCTTAGTACACACGATTGAGTCATTACTCATTTGTGTCCTACATATTTCTTTTCTTTGAAATAGTATTGGAAGTACTTTGCTAAAACTAAACCCCTTTATTCTTTCTTTTTTTTAAATATATAATATTTTGCAAGTATTTTCTAAAAATGTTGAAGTATATGTAAGAATCACGTAATAATATTTGTATACTTGTAAAAATGATAAAAATTAAGTACAGAAATGAACGACTCCTTTATTATAGTAAAGGACTAGAAAATTATCGTGTGTCTTAAGGGTTAATTAAGAATGGCTTACTTTTTGTATGTAAAATTTATGTATCGATAATAATATTGTATTATTCATTCGATAGGATTAAAGCCTTTAGTTTTAAGAAAGAGCTATTTGGAAATCACATGAATTTGCAATGAGTATCGTTAGCGATTTAATTGCGTGTTATTTGATAGTAACTTGCGGTAGTTGGTATCCAATATCAGAGTATTACGGAATTAGTGTACAAAATTTTGGTCAGAGCGGTTTACCCTTCGTGGACACCGCTTTTAGGACCGATTCACCGGGTCACGATCGTATCGCCGCAATTGCAAAGCCGCGGGATTCCAAAGCCGCGAGTAGCGTATCCGAGCGAATTCTATCTCTTTCGGATCAGCAACCGGTGCTATTTTCAAAGGATGCCACATCTCGAGCTGATGGATTGATGTTCTCGCGGGATACTCTCGCTTTTGCGTGCACGCGATAGGTGCGAGCTTGGGCACCGCTAGCAAGGATGGAAACTTGTTTATAACACGCCGAGGGATTTGAACGATTCGCCAAAGGTAAATTGAAGATCTCGTTTAAATATTCCTGCGCTACGCCGATGCCGCCCCGGGGAAGTTTATCGCCGGCGGAACCGAGCTAAAAGCAAGGCACGGCATGCCTTTCATTTCGTGCGATCCTTGACTCGATGAATCGAGCCACCCGGGACATTCTCAACACGCGAGTCGCGAGTACCTCGGTCGATTTAAATATTGCTTCCTTGCAATATTTAAATCGAAAGTTCTATCAAAAGTAGGTCACCCTGTCGTAATCCGGTACTGAGCGTACGTATTTGAAATAATAACTTATGCACACACATGAAGCTCTGCACTGATCGCTTCTAAAGTGGTAGGATTATCCATGACGGCGAGGAAGTGCCAAGTATTGTAGGAGCAAATTCACAATTTTGTTAAGTAAACCGAAGCGCAATTTATTTTACGTATCCTAGTTCTTTGACAGTTGATTATCAAGCTGCTACGAATTGGATTCTGAAACAAATGTTTGTCGGTGTTTCCGATTCTCCAGTCGCGAAATTGTGAATTATGGACGAGGATTAACTCAGAATATCTTGCTCTGCCGCGATTCGTTGAGAGACCAAGCGCAACGATGTTGCTTTGTAGATACGAGTAAATGGACCGCTACAATCTCAATATCTCCTTCATGATAATCATTTGGAGATACTTGTGCACGCGAGATATGCTCGATTAGATTCGCGCTGGAAGATTACTAGTCATTATGAATCGAATACACAGTTGGAAAATTTGTGTTAAAATTAACATGGTTCCTGAACGGTTCATCTAAATTTTTGTGTTAATTTGGTACAAGATAAATATGTTTGGAAGTAATACAAATATTATCTAAAAAAATAACAAAAAATGTAATACTCACTGTGTGACACTGAATTTGTAAATAAACTGTCGAAGTATATTTTTTTTAGTAAAATCAACTTTTATATATTATTAACGTATTTTATTTATTTATCTTAGAATTTACATTTTAAAGCATTATTTTTGTAACGTAATTGTTCACTTACTTATAAATTGTGTTAGTAATAAATTTTGTAGTAAGAAATACTACAATTCAACACGAAATATGTAAATAATATAATCATATTAAATTAACACTTGGGGCGGTATGTTAAAAATTTAACATTTTAACAAGGATTTAAGTGGATTGATATTTTAATACAAATACAAAAGATTTTGTTTTTATAGAAATCGATTTCTGAAGGATATCTATTTCTTTTTATGTTTTTCAGTAAACATTTTTATAATAAAAAAATAACGAATTATTTCATATTATTTTTTAAGCTTTTTTTATTGAATTACATTTTAAATAGCTGGTGATCACGACGTTTACGCAACTGGGCAAATAAGCTTTTTGAATAATATAAATGATTTTCAAATTACCAGAATTTTAATAAATATTTTAACAGGAGAAATTTATTTTTCTCTGGTCCAATTACACAAAACGACTCAATAAAAAGAAAGCGATTTTAATAAACATCACTTGATGAAAGCATAATGAAACAAACTAATTTGCACGAAAGGCTACAATAACATATTTTCGCGAATAACGTATTTTCTAGCAGATTATAGGAGTAAGGGGCAGATAATAGAAATGTTTAGTCATTGTGCGCGGCAATTACAAGATAACGATTTATTCGATAACAAGCTTGGACGGTTCTAGAAATGTGCTGCATTGTATTCGTAACGCAGTTTGATCGGAAGCGAGTTTAGTTGGGGCGATTCGCTTTGACAGAGGCGCGATTCGAATCGATTGTTGAATTGCGCAATACAACCGTTATTCTCCACGACGTTTATATTCAACTTTTATGTTGCCTTTCTCAATCGCGGGTTTCCCATTCAAGTCAGCATCAAGCTTGAGTCAGAAATGCGCAACAAATGGATATGTTTCCACAATAATTAAATAAAAAAAAGATAGAGACCTTATTTCTATACTGATTGTGAAAAAAAGTATTAAGTTTTTAATATTTGTGATTATAATTACGTGATAATATATTACTAACATTATCTATAACAGTAATAACCATAATTATAGTTATTACTGTTATAATGTTAGTAATAATAATTATATTTAGTTCTATAATATATTTTATAATTTTAATATTATAGTTTTATAAAAAAATATATACATAGTTTATACAAAAAATCAAATAAATAAATTATAATTTATTATTATAATTTCTAGTTATTTTTGGTGATCTGTGTATATATATATACATATATGTATATTTTTATTATAAAAGTATGAAAATTATTATTAACTAACATTATAACTAATATTTTTAATAGTAAAATATATTTTTAATAGTAGTAATAATAATTATGGTATCATGTAATTGTGGTCACAAATATCAAAAATTTTTCTCTCAGTGTAGTCGATTATTCTTTTTCTTGCTTCTGTAATACTAGTTTACAGTAAAAAGTTACTTCGAGCCAACCATAGCCTAGATGTTTCTTATAGATTTTTGAATGCTGAAAACGGTGCCGCAAGCAAAAAAATTCCAACACGTCAGCTTTCCAAGATAATTGAAATTTAATGTCTAGAAAATGGCTTTTTTACAATATTTGACATTTTATGTAAAGAAAGTTAACGTTATCTTAAAATTTCTACTAAAAGTCATGAATGTATTGTTTATCCTCTACAAAATATATTTTTTTGTTTTAATATCTTATTTTTTAACCATATTATGAAAGGTTTATAGGGTTTTTTTAAGATAGCAAATTTTCATAAAAGTAAGATATTGAAATTAAAAAAATGCATTTTTTAGGGGATGATCAATACATTCATGACTTCTGTCCAAAATTTCAAGATAACCTAATTTTTTTTTTACAAAAAAGTTAAATATCGTAAAAAAACCATTTTTTGCACATTAAAACTTCAACTATTTCGAAAACCTGACGTGCTAGTGAAATTTAACCTGCGACATTTTCAGCATCTAACAATTTCTAAGAAACACTTTATCTGTTTCAAATTAAAAAAAAAAGGAGCAACGAGGAAGCGAAACATAATTTATCCGCCCTCCCTCAAAAGGGCCGCTACATTTCAGGGTTAAAATCGAAAGTACGTTCGCTATGATGTACCGTACACGATTTACATAGAAAACGACTGATCTACCGTGCGCGAAAGTGCAAAGCGGATCCTTCCTCTTACGAGAAACTGTCGTCGCCTTCTCGATTACTCGCGGCGAATACATATTAAGTAGGTCGTCGCTCTCTTACATCGTTGACACAACGTAAATCGAATGGCATACAAACAGTGTGCATCATTTGCCAGGTTTTCATCGGTTCCATCGTACGTCGCATGCGCGCGCGCGCGCTCTCTGTACGGCCTTAATTATCGAAAATCTATAAAAAGGTGCGATTGCATTTAAAGATTTCCGCGAGAAACAGAGCTGGGAATCGCAAAGATTTCCTTGGTGATTCGCGACGAGTATTGAGCCCGCAATGAATCGCACCGACTACTCCGACGCGCGACTTAATTAAATTAATAATTACATCGCCGATATCTACGCGGCCGGCGAAATTTACAGCCGAATAAAATGCCGCTCGTTCGAGACTCCGTTTAATCTCGCATGCGACGCAGCACTCGCCATTGATATTCAAACTTCGTTTCGAAAATCTCGAGATTTAATGTAACCCCGGTGACTTTAAGCGAGTCACGCGCTATCATTTCGAATTCTTCATATTCTAATCGAATATTTCGACTGTGCGCAGTAATTTTATAACAGAGAGATATTAAATTATTATTTGTGTTCACGTATCGATATTATTCGAAGTTAATCCTCTTCTACTAGTTCTTTTGATAATTTTAATGTTGTGTAATAAAATAACTAATGTTAGACACTATCTAACAATAAATTATTTTACCCAATAAAGGCGACTATCACGAATACTTAGTTAAAAAACAATTATTAAAGATTTAGAGGTGGACATTAAGAACTTTAATCATTTTTCTTAATCAACATATTCGCATCTCATAAGTATTTAGCGATGAATGTCATCTATATAGTTGCTACCACTATGTTTTTCTCTAACAATTGAAAATGAAGATTGCGAGATGAGAATCAAACAGTCACATTTAACATCAGATGTAAAATGAGAATACGAGCCAAAAGAGAAGGGATATCTAGTGCTTGAAAGGGGAGCGGCGTGTTTTTTAAATGGGAATTCAAGCAGTCGCAGCGAGAGTCCACTTTTTCAAACCTTACAAGAGAACCAAGTAGCTGTCCGAGACATTTTAAAATTATCGAGCATTTTACCGTATTTCATTGAGAAGCGAATACCGAAAGTGC
This sequence comes from Mycetomoellerius zeteki, assembly GCF_001594055.1. Lineage (NCBI taxonomy): Eukaryota > Metazoa > Arthropoda > Insecta > Hymenoptera > Formicidae > Mycetomoellerius > Mycetomoellerius zeteki. The sequence goes on along the minus strand of NW_017256778.1, from coordinate 1,939,494 downwards.
CGCGGCAACGTTTACTACACGCTTCGATTACTACAGAAACCACGCATGTTCAAATCTCGCTTTTTTTCTATTTTACTTTCTTCTCCGTTTTGCCTTTTTCTACTCTCTAAAAGTGAATCAGTGACTTTTCTGTGCTACACGTATAACTGATGTAATCATTAGCGAATATTTACTATTTTTCAGCAATAATACACTGATTTACTTTTAAAGAGTATGTAGTATAAAAGATTTCTGCCATCTTGCGAGAGATCGATGTGTCATTATTAATTAAATACTGATTGATAAATAACCAATTTTTCTCTATCGTTCTAATTTACGTTCAATATTGTGTTCGTCTCTGTTAATTAAATAATTTATTAGTTTGAACACGATTAATTAAATGTGCTATTTGCTTTGCTACTGTTTGAATAGTAAACAACAAATAAGCGATTATTTTTTGAATGCCGTTAGTTGAATATCATTTCCGTCACTGCTCATCGATTACCAAGTGACGCACCGCGTGAAAAAGTGGGCTTGTTTGGTTCTTATGCTCAGGCTTTCAATTTCCCATCATGAAAATGTAGGAAAAAGCGAAACGATGAATCAACTGGTTGCGATATGAGGAAAGGAGATGGAATATATGTGTGACGCGGGAAAATGTGATGCCATGGCGGGGTACGCATAGAAAGCGTTGAAACTCCCACCCGGGATAGCATTTGCATTTCTTCCTACGACGTCCTTTGAATAACAAATAAGCTCCCCCGGCCGCGAACGAATGCGTGTGATATCTTGCGGAAGGATGAAGATGATAATAATAATAATAATAATAAAAGAGCCAGAGAGACAGCTTGGTGCTGCTGCTATGTCTATTTCGTGATTTCCCGAGTGTAAGTTTTGCAAGTGTGTTGTCATAGTTAGAAATACGCACCTAGTAAAATTGTTTCAAATCTTATTTGATTACATAATATTTGGATTGAATGGAAACTTTGCGACAGGCATTAACTCTAATATAAGTTAATTATACGACTTTTGCTAGAAACAAAGACGTTTGCTCGTTCTAAGGAAGTTAGTGAAGTTAATGAAGCAAATTTTATGTAACTGTAGAGGTGTATTTAATTTTTATTATATTATGTTATATTATATCGATTTATAGGGGATAATACGTGGCATTATATACAAAAGTATTTGCGAGAGACACATTATTTTATATCAAGGTAATATTTTATCATCGCACTGTTATGAAAAGAATACGTTATCATAGTTAGATATATTGATTTTTTATTTGAAAAAAGTTGAAAAGATCATAAAATTAAGTAGAAATATGACAGCGGTAATAGTATGAATGGTGAAGAATTAATTCTTTGCAGCCTGGTTTCATGCATCATTTTATTTTTCGTTGTTTTGTCTTTTTCACCCACAAATCGTTGGGCGCGGTAACAAGAAGGATTTGAAGAATTTCTGGTACTGAGTTCCAACGAGAGTATAGTCACGAAGATTTATTATCACTGAAAGAAGGAAAGAAGCAAAGAAAAGAAGCAGGTGCAATTCTCACGATATTCTTCAAGAGAAATTAAATAAAGGATAAGGGAGAGAGGAGAAGCCTTTTAAAAAGACGAAAGCTAGATGCGCAATGTTTTCTTTTCCCTACTTTCACTTCTCTTTTCGTAGTTTATGCTACAAAGTTTACATGTTCTAAAAAAGTTCAATTCCTATTTTCAATGTTATACTTATTTTGCTAAATCAAAAAATCCATATGGATTGTAAAGTGAAAGAAAAATTAGGTAGGAGATAATAAACATTTAAACTACAACTACGAGCAATATTCGAAATATTATATCATTTTTTTCTTAGTAATTATTTATTTCCATTTATTCAGAAGAAAGCAAAATTATCTTTTAGTGTTTATAAAATGTATTCTGTACATGTATTTGATTCCTTTGATTACTTCTAAATTGATTTTTCTGTTCCAAAAAAGTATATCTTATGCTAGTGAATAATTATTTATTAATGTAAACAAAATAATAGATTGAATAATGTTTGAAATTTCTTTTTGTATGTTGACAATTACTGCTTTTGTAAAACGAATTAAAAATATGTTACACAGATTTAATATCTAAATATTGAAGCATTCCTTGAACTGTCATCTCTCAATTCTGAAAATTATGCTCGACCGCTTATCTATTCGCGATAGAGAGAAAATCGGGTGTAGTTTCCTAATCGAGCTAACCGAGTTGCATAGCGATCTTTAACGAGGTGTCCACTCCGCAAAGTTTCACCGACGCGTTCGCGGTAAATTTGTCAATCCGACGATATACTAGGAAAATTGCGCGTCGCGTTTATGCAATATTCATACACGGTGCACAAGTGGCATATCATTGATCTGATAGAGAAACGAATTAAAATGTCGCGTTGTGAACGAAAGAAAGAGAGAAAGAAAGAGAAGTAGCGCAATTTTTCTTCATTAAAATTTATAATATAACTCAGAAAGCTAATTCAAAAAATAATAAAGAATATCTTTACAGAGTTGCAGTATTAATTAAAGGATTTGTATTTTAATTTTTTCTACTCACACATGAAAAAAGATCGCATGGAAGAATTATATATATATATATACATAGATAATATTTTCTGTTGTGAAAAGAATTAGGACTTTTGTAACACATAATATACGAGATTATGTTCAAAATGCGGTTCTCATTACATGGATACTTTATATAAAGGTATAAAAGAATAAGTAGAGTACAGGTAGTAAGATTTATACGAAGAAAATAGAAAAATTGGGCAAGTAATGGCAGGAAGTTTAGAACGAGGATAGAATCGCAAACTTGTTAGTGGGGGCCCAATGATCGGGAGGATGAAGACGTGCAGTGGCATAGAAAAGAAACTTCCGCCGGGAATCCTAAGAACGCTAGCAATTAAATTCTCCAGCGTGCTCAAAACGAGCTTCGGCGATATTTGGCGGGCGCTCGCGCCACGCGCGGAATTCGCTCTTTATTCTCTAATTTGTCTTGAGGTAAAATATATCCCTCTGGAAAGAGTAACGGAATCACAGAGCACTCTGCACAAATATAACACTGTGTCAATTTTTTCATATTAGCGTCAAATATTTTTTTAATAAAACGATTTAAATATCTGCGACATCTTGTCACTTGCATTTTTCGATGGAATTTATATTAGAATTAATATTTATTATTAATGTTAACAATGCATATCGAGATCTATAGTTATTTGATTAGAAATTAATATATTTTTTTTGCAGAATTCTTATAAGACGTAATATCTGCATTAACAAAACATATTAAAATCTAGCGACGAATGTGATATAATAAATTTAACGTGCAACACGCGAGAAAAATTATTCTCTTGCCTATTGTTTGCATTTCAGAATATTCAGAATATTCGATCAGTTTTTTTTCTGTATTTCCCTTGTGTCACAATTGTTCGCAAGCATCTGGCTCTTTGCACGAATCACAATACTTTTGTTAACGAATGGCAACGTAGTCGTACATGGTTAGAAGCTGTTGCATTGAAATTAAATTAGTCAAAATTAATACACAAGGTGCATTAAAAATTATAGCTTCTGTTCCGATTTCTTAATAATTTTGGATGAATTTTAATTTTTTAAATCTTTTTTGGACAATAATATTTTTAAAGATTTGTATGCGATCGTTAAATCTCTTGGAGCAGAGAATATATTCTTCATATATATGGAACATAAAATAAATCGCGAAGTAAATTGCAACACAGTTGGAAGACTTAACGGTGCGATTCGCGATCGTAATCAACGACTACAGTCGTGTCGGGATTCAATTGAGAGAACCCTTTTCGCGACCTAAATTTACCTTGACGAAGTAAATCCAGATTGATTGGAGTAGACAATACTTTTTCCCAGTTACGATTACGCAAGCGTTCATGACGCGGCGTCACGTCGAGTCGTGCAAATGCAATTGAACACACAGATATCGACGATTGGAAACATATTGAAAATTATCGCTCGAAAGCATATCTCGGGTGGATAAAAATTTCATTGATTGACATCGCCGAACCTATCACAGCGGTAAATCCACGTAGGGATTTACTGTAGAAAATTATACTTGGAAACTCTACACGGGAATGGAGACTGTCGCTGCATCTTTTTTAAAAATTATTTTCTGTAGAAGTTCTACGAAGCTTTGAATGTCAGTACTACTAACGAATTTACCGTTCGTACGTCCAGCTTTGGAATTATAACTTTTAAAGCTTTTTTTCTTAAAGAGAAAGGTTTATCATTCTAGATTTTCCGCAACTTGGGTCGTTAACGTTGGGTCGTTACATTTTTGTTATACGATACTTCGCGCGCATGTTTTACAAAGTAGTTTTACATAATCTCATATTTTGCAAAATAGACATTCTTTGACTAATTCAGAACTGATGATGTTTTTCTTTCCGCATCGCGTGCGTGGAATATTTCAAGAAATGCGGTATTATAACATTTGTATTTGCCGACACGAGAGAACGAACAACTATTAATTTTATTGCAATATTTATGTCATAAACTATCAACAAAATATTCATATGCAAAATACCGCATTGGAAACGGAATTGCAAAACGAACGCTATTTCGATGCATCGTTTATAATGTACGTATTAATATAAATGAATGTCAAAGAGCATGGCGTATTTTTAATTACACTAACGCAACGCCATTTGATCGGAATTAATCAATTAATCAATTAGGCGAACATCCGGTAAACGGTTATTTTATCGTGCATGAAAGGCATAAAATTTCCATAACGTTCCTACTTTGAGTTATTCATTTCAGATCCAACATTTGCCCGTCAGTTTTGTTTTACATATTCAAGCAATTAATAAACATGATTTTCATATTTTACAAAACTAACAGTAAGTAGCAAATCTGTCAATAACAAATTGACAATAAAATGAAATTGATATTCTCTTGTAAACGTATTTGAAATGATAGTCTCCCTTGTAACTCGAAACCCAATTGCGAACGGATGTTATCCCTCAAATTGTTTATTTTCACTTATTTGTTCAGCAAATCAATAAAATGTTGGAGAGGTAGGTAAGATTGCGAGAATAAAGAAACAGTTTCCGAATATTTCGAAGTTTATGAGATTCATCTCGAAAAATTAGATCTGGCTGTGCATTGCGCGCAATATCCGAGTTATAAGTAAATGTTGACGTTTGTAGGAGAGTTCATTTCGGTCGTTGCCCGGCGAGAAATCGTCGTGACATAGCGATCGAAAGGATTGCGATTCTGGCGTGCGCGAGACGGAGAACAAATAGAGTTACTATATCTGAATCACAAGAAAAAAGTACACATATATACTTTTTAAAAAAAGGTGACGATTCGAGGGCGGAAGAAAGGGATCTAATTTTTTTATGCATTAAATGTAGGTATTTAATAAAATAAATAAAATTTCTACATATTAATGTAATTTTATAAATATGAAATTTTAATTAATGACCAGAAAGTATACGATCTCAAAAAGAGTATGTGTACTCTTAATCCTTTCAAACCCAATTTTATTGGAACCATGTTAAAAATTTTTTTTTTTATTCAATTCAAGGCACTTTAGTAAGTAATTCTTATATATTTATAATAAACCAAACAGTTAATTTTTTTAAAATTTTGCTTATTTTTTCAACATACATTATTACGTCTGATTTCAGATGATGTCAATAGAATTAAATAATTTCAAGGAATTATTATTATTATTATTATTATTGTTATTATTAATGACTCTGTGTGCAGCCCAAGTTGAACTCTGACCTCCACAATTTCAAGAGATAAAGTCTTCAAAAATTTAGTGTACATTACAATGTACAAGAGTTTGAAGGGGTTAAAAAAGTACGACTTGTAACTCTAGGAACGAGGGATGGAATGAGCAATCCGATCATTGTGATGCGTTTGGCGTGACTCTATCTCGCGAATTTAATTTCGCGAGGAATAATGTCCTGTCGCGCGCGCGAGATTAATATCGAAATATTATGTGGATTACTTTCGAGATGCCGAGATATCTGAATTCATTGCGCGCATCGCGGTATAAACTTTCCTTCGAACTCCGCAACGGAGGAAAATGGGAGATAAGAGTAGGTCACCGCCGCATTCGACAAATACCCGCGCTAAGACATGGGGCTGGATCCACCGCGAGACCTCGACCGCGGTAACCATGTATTAGCTGTGCGATGTAAATTTAGTTTTACTACGAACCGAGGTATTACGCCGACATCTCGCAGACATACCGTGAGAATTATAGGACGCGATATCATCCAGACTGTATTCCGTTAGAACTATGATCTACGCGATCATAGGAACGATCCTGTGATTAATAATATATTAGCTACATTTCAACTATATCTACATTACGATGCAAATCTAATTTCACTATTACGCGTCGAGATATTACGCGGGGCTTTAAACACTTCTCTGGATTGCAATGAACATACATGCATAGTTTACATTTCATCTGTTTGCATCATGTAAATTGTTTTTTTTTTTTTTTTTTTTTTTTTTTAAAGTAGTGTTTCGGAAGAATGTTTGTAATTGTTTATGTTTACCACGCGTGCATTATAATATATATTGTAATGTAATAGAAAAATTGTGTTTCTATTATGTTATTATTTTTTTATGACGAGTAACATCGCGCATAAAAATTACGCGAATTAATATCACGCAATGTATGTTACAGTAGAATAATTATAACGGACCAATATTTATATATATAAGAGTAAATCTGCAATATTATGCAGATTTTAAGAAATATTCTACTAATATAAAGTAATGCGATTCTTCACGTCGTAATCTGATAAAAACGGATGAAATAGTTCCGGAAATTTCAGAATCGCGTGAAAACTGCTCAATTTCTTCGTAATCGTGTTCGGCGAATACTGACAGATGGAAAATAAAAAAGCAAGAGGTAGAATCTCCCGCCGTGAGAAAATCTGTCGGGGATCCACGTATGAAGACCGAGCACCGCGTGTACGAGATCACGAATGCGAGACGTTCCGGAGAGAACGTTCCGAGATGTTTCCGAAAAGTTGACAGAAAAGAGATTTTCGGGAAAACTACAGAAGGCGAACTTTCAAGAAGGACCAGGCTCAATAAGAGAAAAAGAGAGAGAGCTTTCTTCGGGGTTTTCAGCTAGGTTTTCCGCGACTGCGGCAGCATTACATTTCTGTCGCGGCGGACGATCCTGATCGTGCGTTCGACGTTGTGTGCGCGTCCGCTAACTCCGCTAAACTCACTGATATCCCCGCGGCACCGGGGGCTGGGATTTTTTTCACCAAAGAAACGATGTGGCGTGTATCAAAGTGTGTATCACACAGTGCTGGAGGTCGCGTCGCGGTTCACGAAGCGGTGCGGACAAAAAAAGAGCAGCGCGAACGCGAAGGGTAAAGGAAAACGGAGCCGTCGCGCACTCGGCGACCGCCGCGGCAAGACTGGGGTCTGCTGCCCGGCCGGGGTAGCTGCCATGGCAACCCGACCACCCCCGAAAGCTTCATCTCCTCTCCGTGTCTCGCGCACCCTCGCTCGCACTCTCCTCCATCGCGCCGCAACAGCAG